>NW_027468848.1:28121581-28209081 GCF_046254945.1 Alosa pseudoharengus
CTGGACCCCCCGAAAGGAGGGTAGGGCAGACACAGTTCTCTGTGAATATCTTGAAAACTGTAGGGCCTAGGATGAACATTTTTTTCCGTATGTTTGCCTCCAGGGGTCATGTTAACCCATTTCATGTGCACACATGTGCACAAACAGATACACACACACACACATACATTCACAGTAATCATACGTATGACACATACTCACACAGTAGACATATGTACGCTTGCATGCACAGGCACTTACGCAGGCACACACACAAGCACGCACACACACACTCACACACACACACACACCCACACACATAACATAAACATAACACAAACAATCAAGAATTTCTCAGAATTATGAACAGGCAAGATGGAGGTGGGGTTGTATAAAATGAATTTTACATGTGAAATCTATGAACTAATCATGTTTTGGTACTTGTTGTCTAGCAGATACCAGTGAGAATTGAGTGTGGATAATGCAATTTAGTGAGACAGTTAGAATCATATAGGCCTTTCAGCGTGATTTCTTTTTGTGGAAAAAATGTGCTGGACTGGGCGGCGGTCATATTTTGTACCGCTCTGCGGTACATCTAGTTTGTGAGTATTTCCGTGTGTTAAAGTCTATTATGTTGTTTAAATATGTGTGTTTGTGTGTGTGTGTGTGTGTGTGTGTGTGTGTGTGTGTGTGTGTTTCAGGTGGACAAGGGTGTGGTGCTTTACGAGCAGAAGTCTGTGGACAGGGTCGGCTGGACAGCTCTGGACACGTTGAGTTTCTCTGTGTCATCACCTCCCACCTCCCTGGAGGCTCAGACGTTCAACATTGACATCTCATACGAGAATATCGGGCCCAGCCACAACTCCCTCCTCCTCAAAAACACAGGTATGTGGATCGTTAAAAGGTTGCGTAAGATAGCCTGATCTTTGTTTCCGTATTAGTTAGTGCTGAAAAACTGGAAATTCCTATCAGCACTCAATATCCGGCTTTGGTGATGTGCTGATGCATGTTGTAATTGCTTTAGTCAAATCTGTTTGACCTTTTAGCCTTCTCTGGGTTTACAAATGGAATGTAAATGAATGGCTTCTCTAATGCTAACAGTGAACTCAGGCTCTCTTTTAAAAAACTAGAGGGAATATGGAAAGTCTTGTTTAAAAAAATACAAGTACTATTTAAACTAACTAACTAACTAACTAATTTATGAACAGTACATAATGTAAAATGTCAAAAAATATGTGCTGTTTTTGTCACCAGGTGCTGTAGTGACTGAGGGAGATAAAGTCGTCATCGACAAGTCTAAGCTGGACGGCAGCAACCTCATAACCAAGCGTCCAGAGTCACAGCGCCAATCCTTTGAGGTCTGGTACCAGGTCACCAAGCTTCCACAGCATGGTTTTATTGTTGTGGGCGAGCGGAACGTCACCAAGGAGAAGCCCAACTTCTCTCAGTTTATCCTCAACAAGTATGGCATCACCTACCATCACGACAACTCCGAGAGCACCAGCGACAGATTCGTGTTCGACGTCTTCCTCAACTTGAAGAGCAAGCCCACACAGCGTCCCCTGGATGACGACGAGGTAGTGCAGGAGTCCTTTAACATCACGGTCACACCCGTGAACGACCAGCCCCCCGTGCTGAAGACCAAAGCTCCAAGCCTGAAGGTTGTCCAGGGCGACATGGCAGTGCTGGGCCCAGGCAACCTGAATGTGGTGGACCTGGACAACCCTCCAGAGGAGATCCGGTACACGGTGATCAGTCAGCCCAACAACGGCTTCCTAGCAATGGAAGGAAAGCTCAATGTGTCGGTGCAGACCTTCACCCAGGCTCAGATCAACAGTGGGCAGCTTTACTTCGTCCAAGACGGGTCACCCGCCTCGGGTGTGTTCTACTTCAGCGTAACGGACGGACACCACCGTCCAGTTTACAAGCTCTTCAATCTGGAGGTGACCGAGATCACTGTCTCGCTCGTCAACAACAGCCTCGTGCTGCTGGAACAGGGTGAGACGACCGCCACGATCACATCTGCACAGCTGGCCGCAGAGACCAATGGCAAGAATACCACCATCCGCTATCGAGTCACAGAGTCACCGCGTTACGGGAAGCTTCTGTTGGACGACATATTGTCGTCGTCTTTCAGTCAAGAGGACCTACAGGCTGAGAGGCTGGTCTACCACATGCTGGAGTCCACCTCGTCCACAGATAGCTTTGAGTTCATGGCCTTTACGTCTGAGGCCAACCTCACGGGCCAGGTGGTCAACATCTCGGTGACGCCCAGGGTTAAATTTGTGGAAAGGCTGCAGGTGCCCAATGGAGTTCAGTTCAAACTGAAGACACGCTTCCTCAATGCCACACGGTTGGCTGCTCTTAGTGGCAGCGATCCCATCTTCGAAATCCTGGCCCATCCGAAGTGCGGAAAGCTTGTCAGAGCCACGAAACACGGGAAGAGAGCCACTCCGCTCGAGTCTTTCACTTCCCGTGATCTTGAGCAGGAGAAGGTAGCCATCGACGTGAAGGCAAACTTGACAGGAATCCAGGAACTGAACGATTCGCTAGTGTTTGTCTTAAAAGCGGACACTGTTCCCCCAGCCAGAGGAGAGCTGATGTTCACTGTTGTGCCGTATAGTCCAGTGCTCTTCACGACTACTGTGAGTCCTGTCCCCTCCACCAGGCCGATGGTCCTCAACCACACCTCAGCAGCCGCGGGCCCAGGCTTGGCTCTCTCCCTGTCCACCTTGGCACCGGGCATCACTGCCACACAGCGCCAGTCCACCCGGCTCCTTCCAAAGAACCGGGGCCGTGACCGCTGGGGGAACCAGAACCAGAACCGGACCGACCCCGCGGCCGCCTCGACCGTCCCCCGACCGGCGCTGGAGGAGCCAGACGTGGCTCGAGTGAGGAACACGCCGGTGCGCGTGGAGTCCTACCCGCAGAAGAGCTCCAACCCCCTGCTGGTGATCCTGCCCGTGCTGGCCTGCCTGCTCCTGGTGGTCATCCTGCTCATGTTCATCGTCTACCTCCGCAAGAAGAAGAAGAAGCAGCAGCAGCAGCAGCAGCAGCAGAAGACCCTAAAGAAGAGCGACGCGGCGGCCAGCCTGACGGCCTCCCCCTGCCCACCAAGCCCCGCCGCCCAGTCGGAGAGGAGCGCCGCCATCCCCACGGTGACCGTCACCCCGCTGAGCCCCAGTTGCCCCGGCAGCCCCATGTCGGAGAGGCCTCACGGGGCCTCGGACGCCTCCCTGCCCCTCTGCTCCTGGGGAGGGACGGATGCCGAGGCCGAGCAGCTCTGCCGCACTCCCAAACCCACCCTGCAGCGCAACCAGTACTGGGTATGACCTCCAGGTGGCGCTGTGACTATTGGACTTGACTAACTAGCACCAGGCTACTCTGCAGCCCCTCCTCATGCTGGCTCACATGGTACATCTTATGGTGCAAAGTATGCTGGACTTAACCATTCATCTACCATAACCTTTGGTCATTACTGTATTTTCCAAGCTTTGCTCTGCTGTGCATGATACTGAACACTGTCTCACATAACTGTAATTCTTTATGCACCTTGGCGGTTCTGAAGATTAGCGTTTCCAGCTACGGTAACATTTCAAGCGAAAGCTAAGCTTCAAAAACTACTGAGCCGTTCTACACTAACCAAACATTATATCTGTGTTGCGGAATAAACATTGTTCTTGTTATGGTACTGTATTGAAGCTAAATAGGAAATCATTTCTTTAACTTGTATCAAAATGTCTCAGCATGTGACTGTTGAAGTGGAACCTATCAAACTGTTCAAAAACCACTGCACTCTTGAAAGATATTACAAGTACTATTTGAAACCAAGTCTAAATACAATCAAATCAAAGGCACCAGTTGAAATTGCATTAGCAATGGCTAGGATTGGTCTCCATTTTCTATGCTGCTGGCTGGCTGGAAGAGCAGGTGTCATTTGTTTTCAACCTAGTCTTGAGTTACTACCTCCATACATGAGCAGTCAGCTGGCTGAAGTGAATAAGGGAAGGCTTATTGATGTATTGTGCAGACTGTCAAGTTATGACCACTAGGTAACCAAGGGCACCCCGCTATTTTGTCTATGTTGGAAAAATTAAGGGGTTGCATTTATACCCTAAATCTTGATAAATCTCAAGAAATACTTTATTTTAACACTGAAAATGATTTTAACACTTTTAGATTCACATGGTATAGGTGTGAATATGATATTTTTGTGTTTTTTTATGATATTTTGTTATTCTTTTTTATGTATGGATCTCTTTTGTAAACTCAGGAATTAATATATGGGAATAATCCTCTGTATAGAGACTGCATCATGTCGATTTGTGCTATTTTTATTATACTGAGTCGATGTAAGGTAGAACAATCACTGTAATACCTGCAGTAGTCTGTGAAGGTATGAAAAGCATTATCATCACTTTAACTTCCCTCCAGTATTCACTGTGTAGTGCCAGTCTCTACCCAGGCTGATAGTGAATCAGAGGCGATATCTGATGTATGTTTATTTATGATGTCCTACGGATTCCTACCATGCACATCATGCCGAGCCTTTAAGGCTTGTTTTGCCGCATTTCATCCTTATATTGTGAAACACTCCTTCAATCCATGCTGAATCCATGGTGAATGACTGCTGAGTATTAAAAGACTATAAAGAAAACTCATAACCACTTATCTCTTCCTTTTGGTACGGAAGCATAGCATCATCTGCTGCAAATTAAATAATGGCCTATGTGTTGTCTTTAAGGCTTGCATAGTGTTTATTGTCAAGTTTGCCAAAAATATCTGTCTGTGGAAAAAAATCACACTTGCATACTGTCAAAGGCTTGTATCATTTAGCTGATATGCTGTCTTATATTTATTTTGATCTATGAGTATTAATTAAAAGCTGTACATATTTTAATGAAATGGTGTGTGATTTGTGGTATTTTTTTCACTTCAGGCCAGGGACAGTAAATTGTAAATTGCGTTGTAGTTTCTCATACCAAACCATCTGGTTTCTCTTATCTGGATCTCCCACTGCACTTGAGAAACGTGCAGATAATGAGGGCTGGAGATATGAAGAGTAATCCAGGGATAATTATCATGATTACTCCTCTTTCTGCCTGCTGTTAATTACTGTGATCTTGGAGACTAAGTGACAAGCAAGAATTCCCTTTCAAGACCCCCAGCTACTATAGATGGATACAGTGAATGGATGTTACGTGATTTATCCCATAATTGGGGAGTATTAAATAGTCAAAAGCTTGAAAATGAACTGTTGAAAGTGTATTGACTTAGCATGGTTTGGCTTGTTTTTTTTTTTTTTAAATGGCTTTATTTGCATGTTAAGTGCCTGCTTTGTACTGTCATTTGAGCGCATCCTTAAGTAGAGTCCCAACATACATACCCACAGCACTGATACCTGCTATTAAATATAAGATATTGTCAGCTCTACTGACCACATGCTGTCACAACAGTTGGCACTCACACAGTAGTAGAATTCAAACAGTGGCCTTGAATGTAAACACTACCAAGCTATGAGGATCTGGAACTTGGAATCCCAGACATGGCAGTGACTGCTGTGAGTGTGCTGCAATGCTGCTTGAAAACCACAGAATTTGTTGTACCCAAAACCCCTGAAGCACGCCTGTAATTTGGCTCCCGTTCATTTAGCTAACTATTTCAGACTTGTTTACTTCAACATTGCACTGCACAATGTACTCAGGCGGTGACCCTGTGACACAAAGGGAAGTACCCGCTGCTTCAGTATGAAAATGAGTGTGACTTTTCAAATGCCTGCCAAATGTTATGGAGTGAATTGTTTTTGACCGTATTTTTATTTGCTATGTTCTAGCGAAACCTGCTCACTTCTCTGCTATCAGTGTTTCCCTATCAATAATGGAATAAAGAAACTCAGTGAGATTAAAGTTCTCTGCGCGTAATTATCAAAGAACCTTTCAGTTGTGAATTCTAGGTCAATGTCATCCATGGTTTCCAATGTAATAGAGTCAACAAATCCGTGAGGGGGAAAAAAAAGATGACCTGTGGTAATGTAAGTGAAATTGGTTTGTGGCTTGAGGACAACACAATCTAAGCAGAGCACTAATGTGAAGCTTATCTCAGCGGGCAGGTCTTTGTTAATAGCCACCTTCTCACAAGCCTGGGTTTGCTTCCAGTCCTCTCAGCTGTAGAGAGGGGACCAGTTGCCGAGTAATTGCAAAAGCACATTTCACGTTTCTCTACTTTTATGGCTTGAAATCGAGTGTTCTCTGAGACTGGTGTGTGTGAGATGCACTGATGTGCATTCTCTGTACAAACTGAAGTTGATGCAGAATTGGAGAAGTCAAACAACCATGTAGAATAGTCTTTCCAGCCCTGAAACAAATGTGCTCTTTTTTTTTAGAGCAAGATGCAGGGACAGTTCAACACCAAACTAACAGCATAGAATAACTCACCATCAGACACTAGATGGACTCTGAGAACACTGATGGTTTTTAGGAGTCACATGAATTCACCTATAATAGGAGAAGAGTGCTCATGCCATTATGAGAGATACACAGAGACATCTTTTCTCCTGTGCTGCTGGGTGAACGCTAATCTAATTTGACAGCTTATCAGGCTGCATCTTGAAATCATGCAGATGCAAAATGCTCACAGTCCCTGTAGAATCAGGTTGTGTTTTAGTATTGTTCACGTGAGCTCAAAGCAGGAGCTCATCCAGAGAGGGGAAAGTTCAGTCTTTACTTACTTCAAATTTCAAATGTAATATTTACATTTATTCATTTAACAGGAAGAAAAAGAAAAAATGGGTTTATTTGGCGTTTTGAGAGCCTGTGGAAATGGATTTGGTTTAGTTCCTCTTGTTCACTGTGGTCAGTGGTCACTTGATCACTTTACAGGCAGGACACTAATAAAGAAAAAGTGAACTGACACTTAAACATGATGTTGAGATGCAAACCAATGAGTCATCGAATCATATGGTGCTTTTAGCTTACTCCTGAATGCACATATTTGACCCTTAATGAACTCTATGACCCCAAGTAATGTAATTCACAAACTAATTAGATCAGCCAGAATGAATGTCTATGGGACACAATTTAGATTCTCTAAAGGTTCTCTGCTCTTCATTCAATGATTATTATTCAGTCATGAATTTTCATTCATTTCGCAGAACACGTCACAAATCTATTACAAGCCAGCAATCAATATTTCAGCACTATTAATGGTAAACATTCAAAATGTATTGCCAATACAGCCAAGTAGACTTTTTTTTGCTTTTTTTTTTGGCTTAGATAATAATCAGTAATCTAATAATCAGTCTGGTTATGCTTGCAATCTGTACTGGCAATCTATTCATTCATACTGTTCATCTGTTCATACCTCAACATCATAGAGCAGGACTTACAGTGAATGGAGACCAGAGAGTGGATAAGAATAGATAACAATCATGAGCATTGCCAGGCCATTTTACCGGGGCTTCAGCCCCGAATGTTTAAGGTGTAGCCCCGAATAAAAATGTTAAAAGTAGACCGGTAAAGCCTATTATTTCGTGATGCAGCTAAACACTAGTCCCTCTCTAACCATCTATATAGAACTTCAACCAAGTAAATATTAAATGCATAAACAAAGACACAAGCATACAGACAAAGACATGCATGTGCACACACACACACACACACGCACACACACACACACACACACACACACACAAACATGCACGCATGCCGGTATGCATCATGAGTCATGTGCTTTACTGTTTCGCTTTTCATTTCATTAAGGTGTTATCTAGTTATGCAGACAGCGCAGTGCAGTCAGGGGGACAGCTGTCAGCTTGAGAGAGCGTCATCATCATAACAAGCTCAGCCCTTTCAATCACAAGAGCTGTTCCTCGGCGGGAATGCATGTGTAAAGCAGGCATTTGAACCTAACCCAATTATCAGGCAAAGTGCAAACACAGGCCAGGAGTGGAAGCAATACACAAAGGCAAAAACTCAAGGCACAAAGATAGATCACAGCCTCAGCCACAGACAAAGATGGTTTGATCCCCAAGAGTGGACTGATTTTATTGATCATCATATTCTTGCATAATTACGTTTTTTAACCGCAATTAGAATGATTTATCCATGCATGGAACTTCACTTGTGATGAATGTGTTCTAATTTCATATCCTTGAACCTAGAACTAAAGAAAATCCACTGAGAAATAACAATATCACTTAGTATTGTGTGAAGACTGGAGTGTTCCATGCATAGTGTCGGACTGTACAGGGATTAAGCGAGTACTAATTACCCATTGTGAAATCTCTCCTTGGACCATGAAGTACCACATTGGCATGAGAGTTGCTCAGGCAGTGTTTTCAGCTAAAAAGGCATCAAACAGATGAATGATGACGGTAAACAGGGTGTCTGGTCATTGTTTGGGCAGAAATGAAAATAGAGGGACTATAACAAATAGCATTCTCTCCATATCACTCTTCACCTTCCTCATATTCTTTTTAGCACATTAAACATATATGTATGCCATTACCTGACATTAAATCATGCAATTCTTAAATGAATTAACACAACTGTAATGGTTTAAAGGCTTCTCAGTGATATATGCTGAAAAAAACACAAGCAATTTGGATAAATGACATCTTGCTAATAGCTGGGAGAGGTTCCATTAACCCATGTCTCTATTGACAATATGTGACAGTAGCTGTCTAAACATTTTCCTTGAATCTGATCCTCTGGTTATTTGCTCTGCTTTCATTCTGTCCTCTTTGTGGCGCCCCGTCCTCTACTCAACTTCGGGCTTGACGAGATTAGTCCGCCCTCAAATTGACAGGCTTGTCCCCTATAATGTCTCCGGCGCTGCAGAAGGCTTTCTCACAAACAGATGCTGCCGAGGATTTTGATCTGCCGGCCCGGAAAAGGTCAGAGTTGATCTCATCTCCCTTTTCACTGGCACAAACATTCAGATAAGTGACACGAGATAAATCCCACCAGGCTCGTCCATCCTCGGTGATGTTATCCAGTCATGAAAGACCCATTGTATGCTGTTCTAAATGCATGTCCCAGAGATGATACTGTATCCTAAAACTCAATGGTCAGGGGAGCTGCGTCATAAACTCCAACAGTGTAACCTCTTGACGAAAAGATCATACGACAACCAGTAAAAACTCTATTAGGGTATTGATTCATCCGACCACACCAGACACCAGAGAATAAATCAATTTAAGTTTTTCATGGACAGATGTCAGACTTGTGACCTAACATGGAGCCCACTGACTCCAGACTGAACCCTTAACTCTGTGCTTTATTTATGTTATCCCTTTGCTAATACATACTGTATGATGATATATACATTAAAAAACATATGTACGTTAATTATAGCTGTTTTGATATATAACTATAATTTAAAGCTATATTTAATCTAACAGAAAAATACTTCATTTGATGCCATCAACATGGGGCCATTCATTAATTACAGACTTATAAATGAATATTTATATAATAGATTTGGCATTTGACAATGAACATGATTTGTTTGCACATATTCTTGAGCTATTATGACGATGAAGTTGAGTTCAGAACCTCGATTTCTTGATATAAGACAATGTTATATTGTAGCCTATTTACATAAGAATGCATGCAAATTACAGTTCAGCACCTATACTAGGAAATTAAAGCGTCATTGAGGTTATTTTCACATAGTTTCTCTCACAGTACAATGAGAGACGCGGTGGATGACTGCTGAATAACCTGCCAGTGAATCTGTTTTTAGATTTCCTTTTGTGCAGCATTTTTCACGGCTAATGACGTTTATGAGGATGTGACTACAAACTACATTTCGGAATCACCTCTCACACTGTTCTTCTGAAAGTGCACTGTGGTTTGATGAGTCGAAAGAAACTTCTTATCTTAGTCATGAGGAAGTTCTGAATCACACTAGTGCACTGCCCTGTCAGTGCAGACAGCAGCTCTATTGCCTAACATTAGTCACTTGCAGACACCACAGATACAGTGACCCCCCCCCCCCCCCCCCCACCCACCAGAGTTCCCATCCTCAGCAGCCATCTGCAGGGGCTCTGTGACACTTCAGCACCACACAGGAACACACATCATTACAGTTAATGGAGGCGTAAAATGCTGACTTGGCACTTCAGTCATCCCAGGAATGCTTCAGAGTCTTAGCCGTGAGGCTTTAAGGCCATCTGAGTATCAGGTAGGACCCTTTTAGCTGTTTATGGTGATGAGAAGGCCATACATGTGTGTGTGTGTGTGTGTGTGTGTGTATCTGTGTTTATGCATTAGTGTGCATGTCTGTAAGTGTGTGTGTGTGTGTGTGTGTGTGTGTGTGTGTGTGTGTGTGTGTGTGTGTGTGTCTGTGTGTGCATGAGCGTGTGTGTCAGTGGGGCTCTTGGAGTGCCGCCATAGGGAGGAGGAAGCGGTCAGCGTTTTTTCATGCGACATGAATGAGGCCCCATTGGCCAGGGCTTCCTGTGTGAAGACTATAAAAACAGAAAAAGGGGGATGGGGGTGAGGATCGCTCCCACATTCCAGAAGCCTCTGCCAGGTACAGACGACATGGATGGCTCAAAGCCCCTTATGTACAATGGGGAAGAATGCAGAATATGCCTGCCCCATCATACACATACATACACACACAGGCACACACACACACACACACACACACACACACACACACACACACACACACACACACACACACCTACACACCCTCTCACAAGGTATAATAACAACTAAAAAGAGCAAGGTTACATCATACTGAACACTGGGGAGGGTGAATACAAATAGAAAAACAAACAGGATTAAACAAATAGCAAACAAGGATTACAGCAGTCGTTTCAACAGCAGCGGGGATAAAACCAACCGTGTACTGAGGACAGACAAACAAGAACGGGGCGGACTGAGAGGCGTCTTTCTCCAGTCAACACTAACAGTAGAAGATTACGCTAGGGTTGTCTAGGATCACCGTAAGCCTGGGAGCTGATATGCTTGGGCTCTATCGCGTTTAACATACGTGTGTTTTGGAGTGGACTGGCCATCCTTTTGTCCACAGAGAAGTCCAAAATAAATACATGATGTCATGAGATGTGAAATGTTTGTTTTGTTAATAGGCTGGGTCCATTTGTTGGATACAGCCAAGTCTAACGTTGAGACATAAGTATAGGGTTTTAGTGATACTGATATGATGAACAGCATATAGTTCCAGGATCTGTCTTAGTTGTAAATAGTTATAAAATGCTGTCAAAACTGTTTTTTTTTAGATCTTTGAGCTGTGATATTTATGTTGGCTATATGTTGTGTAAATCCAATTGAATGTGTTGTATCTCTGTAAAATAAATGCATATTTGTATAACATGCACAAAATCATAGTGTTATATGGTGAGTTAAAACACACTCAGTTCTGCCAATGAATGGGTGGCACTCCTGCTCTGCATTCCAATTTTATAGCACAAATTCTACCAGCTTTATCACAGTATTCTTGCCAAAGGCAAAAATCAGTCACTGTGAACTTGGAATTCACAGAATTCTACTGATTAGCAAACAAAATTGACTGGAATTAATGGTTGGCGACTGGTTTTAAAAGGAAACTTTTACTCATCTTTGATGACTAGAGTACTATTAGTTAGCAGTGTTTAGCCAGTCGCATGGCTAGATGTTTGAATGTGAACAAATGTTAGCCTGTGCTTTGTACTATTGCTTCATTTGCAAATATTTGATCAGCAGAGGTTGTAGATTATCAGTCTATTTGCTGGTAATATTTTGACACCCAACCCAATCCTATACTCATCTCAGCTTCTGAGTTGGACACATGAACTAAAGGGTTCAAGGAAACACTGCTGCAACAATTCCTGTCAGTGTCAGGAGACATTTTCCCACCACAGCGCTGTCAAACCACTATGACGTCATCTGTGTAGGTAGGGTAGGTATATTAGTGAGCTGATGCAAAGCTTTCAAAATGATCTCACTTGTCATTGGACAGGAAATGGAAAGAAATGGAATGGAAGAAAGAACGGCTCAAATAGAAAAAAAATCATTGCCTCTGTTAAGAAGAATAAGAACAACTCGCCAACACAAGTCTATTGGCAATGATAGAATAGAGAAATGAGAAGAATAAAATTAGAAAACATTTGGCCACTACAGAAATGGTGCTAAATTAAACATACATTGTCTTTGTAATAAATTGAATCAGGTACTTTGTAATAAACTGAAAATGAGACTGTGATTGTAGGCTACTATAAACATAATTATGTTCTTTATGTGAACAGAACTGACATAGCAACACTATCTACCACAGCAGTTAATAGCACAACATTACATTATTGTATCCTGATGTGTGCATGGCATAGTGCCTGGCATTATTATTGTTTTTTTAGCTTTAGAGATGCTAACTGCATTCTCTCCCTCTCCTCGGTGTGCTGTTATTCCTCTCATTACTTCGTTAAAATGTTCTATTTGAAGGCTGTGTGTGTGTGTGTGTGTGTGTGAGTGTGTGTGTGTGTGTGTGTGTGTGTGTGTGAGAGGTGTGGTTAATTGTCTGAAAAGAAAACAAGAGTCTGGACAAAAGCTGAGCCTGTGTTGTTCCAAGTGTGTAATCGGAGCTTTGATCTGACAGGGAGTGTCTGACATTTTCCACTTGAAAGAAAGAAAGAAAGAAAGAAAGAAAGAAAGAAAGAAAGAAAGAAAGAAAGAAAGGAAGACAGAAAGAACGATGTGTGTGAGGGGGCAGAAACTGAGAGAGGGAAAAGAGATAAAGAAAAATATATAATATATATATATATATATTTAGAGAGAGAGAGAGAGAGAGAGAGAGAGAGAGATTAAAGAGACAGAATGAGTGATTTCCGTGCATTCAGTCCCCCTGGGTAGTTCAGTCAGTCCAGCACTATGCCAACCCTGGAGGCCCCGCTGTGATCAGAGCCTATCAAACGCTCAGTAATGGGAAGCAGAGCCGACTCCCTGAGTCACTCTGCCAAGCTCTGCAGGTGAGCCCAGACACTCAGGATGCAGAGAAACACTGCAATAAAAGAGGAAAAGGTGGCTTCTTTATCTTTAATACAAGACAACAAAGTGTTGGATTTTTGTTGTCAAATTTCTTGGCTTGTTATCCTCAGTGCACAGCACCACTGAATGCTATACGAATAGAGTTTAGGATTTGTTTTGCGCTTTTCAAACTCTTGATTTCTTTTCATTTGGCAGCACTGCTTTGCTATTGTTTGAAGGGTATGTATGACACTTGTGAATTGTAACAATCGAGGCCGTGTTTTTGGCAGGCAGCACATAATGCCACCAAGACTTCCTGTCACAGGCTGGTACTTCCCCTCCATTAAACCAAACATTATGAGTGTAATTCTCACTCGCCAAAATATTTCCTGACCATGAATGTTTTTGGAGTTAATCAACTCCCTGCAATTACAGGAAATGCCAATCAAATATTGAACCGAAAACAGTTAATCTGTAGAAAGGTCAAATAAGGATATCATGCAGATACATCACAGTAGTCTCAAATTGTTCAGCTCAGCACCTCTGACACATACTGCTGTCTGGTTATGCAGCCATGATCTGTCTCTGTTTACTAACTGTTGGATTGGTTTATGAAACAGAGATCTTTTGAAATGAGCTTTTCAGTTTAGGGTGGCTAAAGCGTGTTTTTGTTTTGCTTTCGTGCGTTGTTCCCCTGGACGTACCGGGCTGGGTGGAGCAGGAATTCCACTTAATCTAAGCAGGGATCTTGAGACTCCAATTGAGTTGTTATTATGAAAGAGAGCAACACAGCTGAATTCAGGCCTCCATATGCCAGATGTGCTTCCCTCAGTGTTCCATCATTCTTTATTCATTGTGAATCTTTTAGTCGTGTTTAACCCATTATTCTTCAACTCCCCTACACCTTCAGAGGGAAAAGACTGTCTTTCAAAACCTTGTATTCCCATTAATTTCAAACACTTTATGCCTTAAGTACTGTAGATTTTAGACGACACAGGGAAAGGCTACACTGAAATAGGACAGAAAACAGCAGCTCGTACAAGATCTGTTTTCTTATGCTAATGTAGTCGTTATCCAAAAATAGAAGCCTGTGAATGTTATTTTATTCTTTTTTTTTGTTTGTTGTGGTGGGGGACCCCCTGGAACACCACCTGAAGATTTCATTCACATCTCCCATGGGAAGCCCCTACTTCTATGGACTTTAAAACGGCATCTGGAGAGCATTTCCTGCTCTCTCTAGTTCCAGGCCAAACATTTCTGCACGTTCAAAACCTCCAGCTGCTGATGCTGGAGCTTCAGGCATTTCAGACGTGACCCTATTGCTAGTGCTGTTTAAAAGCACATCCTGCCCTGCCTAGCCTGCTCCCTCTTCAACCAATGCAGTAGTGATTCACTATAGCATTTGTGTACAAAGTTAAAATACGGCCAGCAGATGTTCAGTGCAGATGTTCCCATGTCTTCATTACTATGAGACACTGAAGAATAAACAGGAAAAGGACTTACAAAAATGTTCTATTCCACAGGGAGTGGTCAGAGGGTTATATTAGTCAATGCACTTGGGGCCTGTAGTGCATAGCATCCCCCTATATTTAATTGACAATGATGTATACACTTTCTGACTTTCTGACCTGTATGTTTCTACCATCATTTAAAAACAGATAAGGCTTTAATAAAGTGACTGATAATGTTTTCCCAAAGGACAGTTCTTTTTTTTTCTTTTCCAATGAAAGATACATTCCAATCTTTGTCAGAAACTGTTTTGGGGAAAACTATTGGGATCACCCATTTCTGGCGGCGCAGGCTCTCTTGGCGGACGGCCTGTGGGGTCCATCTTGCCTGAAAGCCGAGGATGCTCTGTTTGCTGAGGGCAGCCCAGGGGACAAGGGCGGCCCACGCCAGAGGCAGAGGAGGCAGCCAAGTGTGGCAGGAGACCAGGGCCCTGTTCCCACGCCGCCACCACCACCACCACCACCATGCTGAAAAGCATCTGTCAACACTCCAGGGCTAATAGGCCTCCTGTTAGCAGAGCCCTGAAGCTAAGCTAACTAATAGACTAGTTCATTCTGAGTCATCAAAGATGGGTAGCCTACATGCAAACTGCTTTATAGAGGAAGTGTTTTGAAGTTGCTCTCTCAATGAAAGGAACATCTGGACAATGACTAGATGGTACAGATTTGGTAAATACATGATGTCAAGCCCTCACTAGCATTTGCCCAAAAAGTATCGCGTAGCCTATGCCCACATCCCCTTTGTTCTGCAGGATCAGAGGGTTCCAACTCTGTGGGCATGAGACAAACAGCACATCTCACAGGTTTCCTTCCTTATCAGTTGAGATATTTGGGCTGTCTGGCGAGGGATGCCGGGTTCTCAACACTGATAACCTCATTGGGAAGGCTGCCAAGTAGGACTAAGGTGGAGGTATGACAGTTTGGAACACTTGATAAGGAGTTTGCTGGCAGATGACAGATAGGACACAAGTATGCACAAGCAGTTAAAATGCCACTGTACTGGGACTATAAATACTGTAAGACTAGTGCACATATAAGACTGGTGCACATATATACTGATTTTCATAACTTCTGTTTCTTATGTAAATATTAAGTTACCTGCAAGCAAATTTGCACACTGGTTTATTTCTGCCTTCAAATATGGTGCTTGTTGACTCCGGAAATATCTGGGGGTTCCAATATACCTGTAGACACAAACGTTTCTGAGAGTCTAAAAGTAACTCATATAAAGGGTTTGAATGATTTTAAACTGTCTAGAAGTACAAATATAAGGAGTACATACATATTCGGGACAATATGTGTTTGGATTCTTTTAACAAATCACCACAAACCAGGAGAGTTATTGTGAAAGGCTTTAATAACATTTAAAACCTTTTAACTATCCACATGTGGACAATCCAACACATGGTAGGATGAATTCAAATTGAATAAAATACAACAAAATGGAGACAGTGGAGACTGCCAAATGGCCTCTGTGGTCACATAAGTTGGGACCGCTCAGACTGTAGTGCCAAATGGCAGCGTCGGCAAGGCAACAGCAGCCCATAACTGCTGTACTGATGCGAGGAGAGCAGCATCAGAAAAGTGGCATATGACACGTAGCCGGCCAACTGTCTCCCCCACAAAACAACAAGACCTCTGAAACAAACACTAACTCATCGGTGGATCAGTGTTAAAGAAACAGTTGGCATTAAAACAAGCAGACAGGGACCGTCAAGAATGAAAATAAGTCAGCCCTCGCATTTCCCTTCTTGTGTGTGTGTGTGTGTGTGTGTGTGTTTTCTTCAGGTTCAGTCTCTCTTGGCGTTCTCAATGAAATGAGCCGGGACTAAATAAAAGTCTCCCCCCTGGAAGCCCCCCCCCCCCAACATCTAATGGTGCGCTCTAACTAGGATGACGTATCCTGGGAAAAGTTGTCCAAAACACCACAGAAGGGCATCGCCAATCAGCATAGTTCATCTCCTCCACCCCTCCACTCACCCTCACCTCCACAGACACCCCCCCCACACACAGCCTAGGCCAGGCACATACTTAGTAATGGCCATCTGTAAAATTAGGCTTCATAAAAACATGTCTGTGAGACTATATCATATATATATATAATATTTACACATAAACTTATTTTGTCTGTCTTTTAATTTTTTAATAGTAATTAGAAAAATACTAAAAAAAGGACATAGTTGAAAGGCACAACACAGTGATGGCAGCTGCTCTGCAAAGGCTCTGTAAACATTTGTTCTAGTTTGCTTGCCTTAGAGGAGGGGGCAGCTTCACCCCACAATGGCAGCACGCCATACATATAAATCTTTAAAATCTTACATTTCAACAGAGTGATAAGGCCAGAGTTTGATACATTAGAAGTGCAAGCAATCTTTGTGTACTTTTTGTCTTTATGAAGATTGGTTTGTTGCTTTCACTAAATAGACTGCCTCTCCCGTATGCAGAACTGCAGGTAGTGACCCACCATCACGTAAGTTCTCCCCTCTCATCTGATGGGCCGAGAGTGTTTCTTCACTTACACACACACACACACACACGCATGCATGTGGGCAGTCCGGTACGCCGTGGTGTTTTCGCTCAAAGATCCAAACACCTCCTCCTGAACAGGAAATTATCATTCTGATTCCTCTGCCTTAGGGTCAAAGGTCATAATGCTAAGCAACAGTTTACCAGACCCCCCCCCCCCCCCCCCCTTAGAAGGCTGGCTTTTTTTTACAGACTTATTTCATGCCAGTGTGGCCAAGCGGCAAAATTCCAAAAGCTTTGTTTTCTCTCCCTTTCTCCCTCTCTGGAATGTGCCTTGCAATCAGGGGATGGAAGTGTTCACCAAGTCCTCATGGTTCCGTCCATTGTATTGCTGAGGAAAGAATGGAGCTAGCTGGCTAACATGCTTGCTCTCTCTCTCTCTCGCCTTAGCTGGCTGGGTTTTAATACAAACATGGAGTGGTCCACGAGGTCCATCCCTGGACGTTCAACAGCAGCAAGATGTCACAAGGTCACAGATAGAGGTGGGCGTGAGGGTTAGGGGGTGTTGCAGGAGGAGTGTGCTGGGGGGGGGGGATCTCATCCGGTGGCCTTAAGCCTTGTCGTACATGTGCAGGGCGTCCTCCAGCTTGCTGGTAATCTTCTGGAAGAAGCCGATCTGCTCGCGCAGGTAGTGCTGCATCTGGGCCTTGAAGTCGCGCACGCGGATGTGGTGGAAGTGCTGGATCTCGGCCATGGTGGCGAAGGAGATGATGTTGCAGCGGTCCCGCACGCCCTCCGCCTGCGCCCCCTCCATCTTGCCCTCCTCCACGTGTTTCTGGCTGTCCTTCACCTTCGTCAGCGCACCTGAGTGGACGGCCGGGGAGAGAGGGAGAGGGACAGAGAGGGAGAGGGGAAGGAAATGAGAGAAAAAAGGGAAACTTGGTTAGAAATGTCAGACAGAAAGTGCTCCAGAAAGAGTTCTTCAAACTTCCTATTTCGTGTCTGTTATAAAGCTTTGGAATCCCTTCACTTAATTGTGAACCCAGTTAGTTGACTCTGAACCCAGCTCAGCGTGGATCTGGTATTTGGATTTTCAGACATGCACCCATTTCACAGACCCAGTTTTCCTAAAAGAGACGTACAAGACAGTGAAGGGAGGTCTTCTATAAGCAGTGGTGCTCCATGCCTGCTGTAAACATGCTCCGTGTCTGTCTGTCATCCATGGTATGGATGGAAAAAGGACAAAACGCATATGGTCTGTGGAGCAAAAACATCTCTTAAATGTACACAACTGCTCACTGACATCTATAAGGGACAAATACCGGAAATGCCCAAATACAGAAGGTGCTGTGTCCACACACGACTGCATGTCAGGCCTCTCTTGTGAAGCCCTCTCCCCCTGTTAGCAAAACTGGGAGTAAGTGCAGACTCGTGGGCTGAGTCGAGTGTGTCACAGGGCTCAGAGGTGTTTGTAAGTGGAGAGCAGTTTGCCTCACGAGCGTAGCGGAAGGACTGGTCTGATGGCTTCAAGAGGGTCGCGTTGGCTCTCCCCTGACCTCTCCTCTCTCCCTCAGATGAATACACCCGCACAGGAGCACTGTGAGTGGTTTCATTAGAATCACTTTGCGTGACCTTGGAGAGTTAGGATGGAAATACTTCTCGCTGACTCTGTGGCATGCAGTATGTTTGCATGCTATATTTACTTATACTCGGCGACACTTTTATCCAAAGCGACTACAATTATTACAAGGGCCATCCTCCCCTGAGCAACTCGGGGTTAAGTGCCTTACTCAAGGGGGCACAAGGGTGGAGGCTGGGAATTCAACCCACAACTTTTCCTCTTGACTATTGCATGCTAGCCCAGCTCCTAAGCCACTACACTACTACTGTTAAATGAACACAGCTAAGTGGATTTGCAGATCTTAGCTGAGGTGCTTGTTTAAAGAGAACAACACACACAAACACACACACACAAATAGGAAGACATTTTGTATCTGTTAAAGCGGAGTTGGCATCTGGACAGGATGGCGATGCGTGCTATCTTGAGTGTCTGGGTCACTCCACACGGAGGTGCCAAGCCACATGTCAGACAGACGAGAAATCATTGTTTAGTTAAAGAGCCAGATTCACACGCTGATGTTTATCTGTTATGTTGCATCAATAGCAGTAGCTAAATGTTGCGTCATTGGCGGACTGGGACATTCAGAGATATTTCATTCATTCAATTTTTTTCAGGAGTACTTTAACCAACAGTGGGCAAACTCTCATCATCATCCAGTCAGAACACATGGAACCAGTTATGTGGTTGCTCAGAAGCACCTTGCTCAAAAGGTTGCCCTCTGTATCATCACCTTTAGAGTTTTCGGACTGGATATAACACCTTGACAGTTTTGCAGCATGCACTGTGAGAATGACAACTTCCTGTGGCCCCACAATTTCACACCTCCACCCATGTGAATGCTGACAGAATGAGCTGTGAGGGTCTTGCAGACAGCAGCATCAACAGTTGTGCCGATTGCTTCTCTCCCTTTATCTCACTTGCTCTCCCCTCAAAAAAGGAAAACACTGTGAACAGCATGACCACAACTAGACTTGCGTCCTTATGTTTCATGCACTTCTACGGGCATCTAACCCAGGGACACTCCAGTATCTGACACTGATTCTTCCCAGCTAGACATAAAAGTCAAGCTACAGTCGTGCAGGCATTGGATGGGTTTGTGGATGAGATTTCTGCCGACTGCAGTGTAATGCATCAAACTGTGCTGTGTTCACCCAGGCCAGCAGGAGAGCCAGGTTAGAACCCCTTACAGTGCGACCCCAGAGTCTCACGCACAACACACACACGCTATACAGCAACTCAGCCCACACACTCCTCCTGTGCTGTCCACACTACAGCAAATAAGGCATGCGGGCATAACACGGCAGGCGCCCTCCCTCTCTCTCTCTCACACTCACACACACACACACACACACACACACACACACACACACACACACACACACACACACACACACACACACACACACACACACACACACACACACACACACACACACACACACACACACACACACACACACACACACACACACACACACACACACACACACACACACACACACACACACACACACAGAGAGAGGGTAGGAAGCAGCGAGCTCCACTCCAGTGAGATGGCCCACTAATTGGAACGCTGCAATGGATCAGAGATGAGAAGAGGAGGAGGAAAGGAGAGGAGGAGGGGAGGAGAGGAAAGGAAGAGAGATCTGTGGAGTGGGCCATGATGATGAATAGAAGGGGAATCGGAGCGACACCCTGTGCTGTCCTCCAGCTGGAGGCAGATTACTTTGAGGTCAGGGGAGGACAGCAGAGAATGTGTGTGTGTGTGTGTGTGTGTGTGTGAGTATGTGTGTCCACTTTGTGTGCATGCATGACTGAGTGTAAACATATTTTTGTATGCGTTTGTGTGAGTGTGTGTATTTGTGTTTGAGTGTGTGTGTCCACATTGTGTGCGTGCAAGTGTGTGTGTAAACATATCTTTGTATGTGTTAAGTGTGTGTGTATGTGGTGAAATGCGTTTGTGCCTGTGTTTGAGTGTAACTATCAACATTGTGTGCGTGCACATGTTTGTGTAAGATGTGTATTTTGTGTATGTTTGTGTAAGTGTGTAAGAGTGTGTGTAAGAGTGTGTGTGTGTGTGTGTGTGTGTGTGTGTGTGTGTGTGTGCGCGTGTGTGTGTGTGTGTGTGTGTGTGTGTGTGTGTGTGTGTGTGTGTGTGTGTGTGTGTGTGTGTGTGTGTGTGTGGTTAAACATGCAGGAGGGAGGGCAGACAGGATGTGTTCCAGCTGGGCAAATTTCTTTGTCTGTCTATGGTGTGTCCGCCTACACCCTGCATGCAGCCTAAGCCCACAAGACAAGTCGGAAAGCGCGCATGTGTGTGTGTGTATGTGTGTGTGTGTGTGTGTGTGTGTGTGTGTGTGTTTACATGTAGTAAATAAGAGTAAATAAGAGTATAAGTAGAGAGCTAGTGGATAAATAGAGTAGGCTTAACTTAACTCATTTTGCCAGACATGATTACTCAGTGTGGCTCCTCTGCAGCCTACACACTGCAGTGCTGCACTTCCCTACGCTTGTCTACCCTAGACATCTTAAGTAGGAACTAGGAAGTGAGGTCGTAAGTGGTACGCAAGTCACGTAAAAACTACTCACAGGAGAGCACGGTGGAACAGATGGCAAGTGACATATACACCAGACGGCCTCTTTTTTTAGCCCACGTTAGATGATAAGAGCGAGATGTTCAGTGCAGAGTTTATATCAGTGCTGACTGCTGTCTAATGGAAAGGAAGTCTTTTTGCCACAAATCAGTCAAAGGATCTTAAAGTCAAGTCTGCAACAGGTTGAATGTGAGCGCACTCAAGCCCTCAAGTATCTTCCCTTCATTTCAATGGTAAAGGAAATATGTTATTCTGGACTTCAGTGTCTGTTCACAGCTGAGGGTGATAAATCAGATCATAGGCAAGCCAAATGAACATAGGTCCAGTAAGGGAGTAAGAGTAGTTCATCCTACTGCATTTAGGGTACACACACACACACACACACACACACACACACACACACACACACACACACACACACACACACACACACACACACACACACACACACACACAAACACACACAAACACACACACAGTCCTAATGCCGCATACATATTGGCAGCAATACACTTGTAGCCTGTTGCTTCAAAGTCAAAATGACTTTAGCGTTGTTGTGCAATGTTTTCACATCAGCAGTGGCTATTCTGCCTGGGATGGCTGAATTCCATTAACATTCCATGGTCTCTCGTTTCTCTCCTCTCGCAGTCTGAATGGGCCTTAACTCAGCACTCACGGGCAACTCCTCAGAGAGCACAGACAGAGCTTGAGCACACTATGAACGCCAGTAAATCCAAAACCTGCCAGCCCTTATACGCGCTGCACTGATTTTCTGCAGTTACAAGTGCCGTTGAAGGAGCTCTCCTAGCCCACTACAGCACAGCGCAGCACTTCACCTCACCTCAGTCAGTGGACAGCCATCAGAGGCTCCTGAGGTGATGTCAGTATCAAGGCTTGCAACAGACCAATAGGCCTATAGACCTGGCCTGTATGGCAGTAATAGATGCCCAAAAGAGAAACCCTACAAGCAACCTCAATTCAACTCCATTCTCTCTTGCAGAGGGAGCTGCTCTAATGCATAGGGAAGTGTGTGTGTGTGTGAGTGTGTGAGTGAGTGTGTGTATGTGTGTAGGCCTGTCACGATAACAAATTTTGCTGGACGATAAATTGTCTCAGAAATTATTGCGATAAGCGATAATATTGTCGTTCTGAGAATTTTCCTCGGGAAGAGGAAGACGGCCCACTTGTTGTTGTTTTTTTCCCCAACTGGGAAAACTGCAGCGGATGATTGTGTTTTAGATGCATATGCATGTTTGTTGTGTTGCCGCTTTTAATTGCGACTGTTTTCCAACAAATGCGACACCGACTCGCACACGTTCAGTGGTTCACCACGGGCATTCGGTTTAAATCCGAAATGCTCCCACACTGCAGCTGTCGCGTTTGGCTTAGATACCAATTCCATCTTTTTTGTCTTTATTAGGCGTAGCCTATTCGAACTCGCAACTAGCTTTCTCTCTGCCTAGTGCCTACCGGTATACTTCTCACGCGGCTCTTTAGCTGCACTCTGTGGTAGGCTACGCCAGTAGTCCCGCCTCCCCACACACCATGCGACTGACAAGTGACTGACATGAGGGTTCACTCATCGTTACTCTAAGGACCCGAGAGAGAGAGGGAGAGAGAGAGACGAGGAAAACAAACAAGCATGCAAATGGCATTTATCGCGGCCAGAAAAATTATCGAGCTAATTTTAATTATCATGCGATTAATTGATTTATTGAATATCGCGACAGGCCTATGTGTGTGTGTGTGAGTCTATGTATGTTTGTGTGTGTGTGTGTGTGTGTGTGTGTGTGTGTGTGTGTGTGAGTCTATGTATGTTTGTGTGTGTGTGTGTGTGTGTGTGTGTGTGTGTGTGAGTCTATGTATGTTTGTGTGTGTGTGTGTGTGTGTGTGAGTCTATGTATGTTTGTGTGTGTGTGTGTGTGTGTGTGTGTGTCAATGACCGATGACTTATGAGTCAGTGTGTTGGTGTTCACTTAGAAGCCCGTGTGTTTGCTCAAGGTTGGTGGTGGTGGTGTGTCATTCTCTCAGAACGGGGGCAATCCAGGAAGTGTGACGGCAGACTGACAAACGGTTGCTCTGCTCTACAGGGACTCTGGAAAATGCATCGTGAATCTGAATTGGGGTGATGGCCAAAGAGACATTCGCAAACATATGGGCTTCTGAGTGAACACCAACACACTGACTCATAAGTCATCGGTCATACACACACACACACACACACACACACACACACACACACACACACACACACAGACACACACACACAGAGAATGACACTGAGAGCTCTTCTACATAGTGTGTCTTTCTTTTTGCATTACTGGTCCTCTCTAACCCAATCTGTCTCCATTTAATTTAAGTATTCTCTCCATGAATGATACATCAGCAGACCAGCCTTGGCCGTATGTTCCCTGTGCTACTTCGCAGTGTGTGAGAGCAACAACGGCCTCTCCTCTACAAGCAGCTGACACTCAGACTAATATAGGAACCAACCACTTCCAGTTATCTGCTGGCTTGGTTAGTGTCTAACCAATCACAGATGGGAAGATTCACTGCCGTGGAAGCTTCCAGAAACGCAGACAGACATTCTCGAGGTTGATCCATCCAGCCTCCGCCCATCCCATCCTTCCTCTCATCCTCTCCCTCCAAAAATCTGCACATGAGTTTGCCTCCTGGCTACGTCGTGCTGCTCTTCGCTGTAGCAGAGTAACCCAGATCCATGCAACTCACAGAGGCTGAGACTGAGCACAGCTCCACTAGTTAGCCTATGTGTGTGTGTGTGTGTGTATATATGTGTGTGTGTGTGTGTGTGTGTGTGTGTGTGTGTGTGTGTGTGTGTATATATGTGTGTGTGTGTGTGTATATATGTGTGTGTGTGTGTGTGTGTGTGTGTGTGTGTGTGTGTGTGTGTGTGTGTGTGTGTGTGTATATGTGTGTTCTCAACACAGGTGCATGGAGACGCTTATGTCACTTCATGAGGAAAACATTTGCACCATAAAAAAGGGGCTGCCCTGCAAAAGGTGCGTAAGTGTGTGTGCATATGTGAGAGAGAGAGAGAGAGAGAGAGAGAGAGAGAGAGAGAGAGAATGATAGAAAGAGAGAGAGAGAGTGTGTGTAGGTGCATCTTTCATGAGGAAAATATTGTCACCATAGAAACAGGTGCTGCCATGCATAAGGGGTGTGTGTGCGTGCATGCTTATGTGTGTGGACAACTCGAGCGGATATGTTGGACAAAGAGGCTGACCTTTCGTCTACATACACGGGCAGCTCCTACTAGTCCCACATGTGTTGCTGGGGCCTTGCATGCAAACACAGCAACAGACCTGCCAACCACCGAACTCCAAAAACTGTGCTCAATATCTATTGAGCAAACGTCTCCCAGGAACTGACCATGTGTTCTAATCGGGTATGTGATAGCCGGACTTCCTGAATTACCTTCCAACTCACTTGGTCGGCAGACATCTAGATTCAGTGTGGGTATTTTACAAGAAGCACTTCTACTGCCAGAGAAAAAAGGAGAAAACAAAAGAATCACTGCCAGTTAAACACCAAAGTAAAGTGACTATTTCAGATTAAGAATGACATTTAAATGACGGAGCAGGACACAAGGAGAAGCAGACTAGGGAGACAGAAAAGGATACAGTGAGGAAAAACTAAATCAGGTTTCGCTAAGGCCTTGCAATGCAATTCTTTTGCCATGCCAATAAAGCTTATTGAATTGAATTGGATTGAGAGAGAGAGAGAGAGAGAGAGAGAGAGAGAGAGAGAGAGAGAGAGAGAGAGAGAGAGAGAGAGAGAGAGAGAGAGAGAGAGAGAGATCATGCCTGAATGATTCACTAGCACTAGTTTCTACTTTGCGCATTACATAACCCTCATTACACAACAGCCTGTGACCCAGCTACGGTAAACTCTCCGACTTGCCTGTACCACCCCCCCCCCCCCCCCAACAGAACACCCAGGAGGACCACCGAGAGGCCTGCGAGACCTGCCAGAGCCATGGCTCCAGACTCAGTGTTAACAGAACACACTCATTTTCATGCACGCTGTTCAGCTGATGGAAAATGCCTCACAGAACAATTAAGACAACATAGCTCCCAGTTCAAAATAGAAAAACAAAAATTGGACGCTCTCCAAAATCGCTTTCTTTTTTGCTAATTTATTTTCACATAGCAGCAGGGGTGACAAACATTTCGGCCTTGTGGGTTCAAAATAACCTAGGAACCAGAAACAAGTGGTTGTGGGAAAATCTTACACCTGGCACCTTCTTTTAGAAGACAACAGGAACACCTCAGGGTCTCGTTCCCCCTCCTAACCATCTGGTTGAGTTTCATTAGAGAACTCCGATGGATTTTTCAGATTGCTGTTTCAGAATTCCAATTTAGAACCAATGGAAAAATAAGTATTGTGGTTCTGCTGATGGTCATGATGTGTTGTAAGTTTGCAGGTATGAACTTTCACCGGCACTCCAGAGAGACGGAGATGCTGGGCTTGAAGTGAAGCCGGGGGAGTGTATCGACTCTCTTTGCCTTGACGAAGGCCCAGAGTATCTCAGCAGAGTCCAGACACAGCGAGTGGAAGAGAGAGTGGTGTGTGGTCATGAGCGGTGGGGGTGGAAAGCTGGTTTTCCGCCCTAAAAAAGCCTGACTAAAGCATGTAGGCTAAAGTATCAGTGGTCAAATCAAAATATGCCTGGTGTTCAAACACATTAGCTCCTCATATTTCTGCAAGAATTCTAATTCAGTGAAAAACAAAACAAAACAAAAAAAAACACCCACCGACAGCCCAGAGGTATTTCTCAGAACGACAGCTCTTTCCCCTTCTCTTTGTACTGCACGTCAGACAAACATTATTGCAGTCTGCCTGGAGCAGTGTGTAATTATCTGCCCTAACTGCTCTCCTGCTTCCACACTAATGGTTAATGGAAGCCTGGGCAGACCCAATCAATAGCCAGTGTGAGTGTATGCGCACATGCAGTGGATATGAGAGGCTAAGGAGCTGTGTTTCAGGCATCTTTTGCTGTCTGCATGACCTTGGTGGCTAACAACTCTGTAGTACTCTGGCATAGGCTAAATAAAACAAGTACAGTCGGCGACAAGAGTTTTAGACCCGGCTGACTTAGAATAGAACCATGAAGTACACTGAAAATGTATTGAGGTTTCTGCTTTAAGCATGCGATATGTGTGCAACTGTCTTGTGGTCCACAGAAAGTGGGCAAGCAAAATGTGTGATGAGACAAACAAAGATGCTTCTGATCTGTGGGTGCTAGTGTTGCACGGTGTATCGATACTAAAAAGATATCGCGATGCCTTCACGCAAAAAACGATACGATTTCAGAAGTTTTTAGAATCGATCCTTTATTAAAATAATAACGTTCTGTGTCAACTGCTGCTCCCACTGCTCCTTGCACGCATCTAGGCAAGTGGGCGTGTCAAGCAGGCAGCTCTGAGTGAGTGAGTGCGCAGCCAACGTCAACATAGTTCGTTGCCGACAGTTCTAGGCCTTGTGGATAAAACAAAAGGTGTGCTATTTCTATTTCGGATACATCGCGTGAAGGCAAGCCATCAGGTACACAAAGTCATTTAAAAGCAGTAGGCTACGCATGGAACTTGGCTAAACACCTCGCAGATATATCCCAACATTTTTAAAGAGTTCAAAGAACGACAGGTTAACGAATATGCTATAGAAAACACGACTACATGGTTAGTGCCAAGTTCTTCTCTTATGTTTTAGTCTAGCCTAAGTGAAACGAGTATGGTTCTCTGGGATAAAGCGAACCTTCCTTCATCAATGAATTTTGACGAGACAGAGCTGTAATCATTTTGACAAGACATAACGAGCTGTAATCAAGGGTGCTAACGCGATGAAAGCGCAATGTTCACGCCAGAATAACATTACCATAACTTGTAAACGATCTATTTCATGTTCGGTCAGTAGCAGCCTACTACTGGTAATATTTGTCATGGCATGTAGACTGCAATTTGTTCAATAATTATTGCCCAGATGTAGGATAGGCTACCCGAAATGCGCTAATAAAGCCCACAGCATAACACCACCAAAGCGTGTTGAGTCCTAATAATAATAGCGGCTTATTGTTACAGTACGTGGTAGCAAATCATGTTATCAAAGAAATAGACGTAATGTAGGAATGCACACAGATATATTGCAACAGGTAATGGTGTAGGCCTATCTGACGAAGACCTGAGTGGTTGGAACGTCGTACTTGTACACTGGGCACAAAGAAGACTATCCTCACATTTTCCCCTTTGCAACTGTCAAAGAAATCCCATGAACACGGGAAGGCCTAGGGTAGCCTATACTGTACATCAGATGGCCTAAAGATTAGGCCCCTCTGCATAGCATTCAGTGATTTACATGCAGTAATTTTAACACTGACCTTGATCTAGCCTAGTTTGGCTATTTAAAGCTACTTTATTGCCACAACACAATGTAAATGAACTATAACAAACAATAAAGGACTTAATCACACAAAGTAGGCCTACTATTTTACTGACTATAAAAAAATAATAATTATGTAGGAAGTTTAGAACCCAGAATTGACCTACACACTACAAAAGTGCACCAAATTCAACACAAATGACTCAATACACTTGGAGGAGGTATGAGTCCTTTCTTCTCCAGATATCTTAGGATTTCGCCGTAGTATCGTTTTAGTATCGAGCATCGTGATATTTATGGCAGGTATCGTATCGAAGTCATAATTTTGGTATCGTGACAACACTAGTGGGTGCAAGATGTGTAGTTTCTGCAATCATGCCAGGCAGTTTCAAGACCTCTGGTTCAGCAACATATGCTTGAGTAAGAAGTACAAGAATGTCAAAGTACAAGATATACTGAGCTGTGATGTGTCTACACTCACAGTAATCCAGTTAAATGACATAGTCAAGCTATAAAGTAGCTTGACTTAACTGTGCATGTAAACATACAAAGTGTACAAATTATTAAGAAGTAGTTTTCTTAGAAATGTCTTGTGCCCAACATTAGTCAACCTAACCTACAAAGAACAGGGGGTGGGGGTTGGGGGACCACCCTCATGAACTGATCATATCAGAGAGAAAACTGCTTTAAGGTTTCGTACACATCCGGCTCTACCGAGTTGCTACCACTACAAGCTGCACTCTGTGCTCTGCTGGAAGATCTGATGAAGTCTGGTCATTTTGTGGTTTTTCTGATGTTTGGTAAAGGGCCCAGTGAGAGGGCTGGAGGCTTGTAGGAAACAGCATTGATTAGAAACCTATTAGATGAATGAAAAATAGACTGAATGAAAAATATTGTTCTAGGTTGCGTTTCCCAAAACCATAGTTGCTAACCTGTTAGCAACTAAGTTGGTTGGCTATGGGAAATTGCATTGCAACCAACAAAGTTGCTAACTTAGTTAGCAACTATGGTTTCGGGAAACGCTCCCCTGGCTGATATGAAGGGCAACGTCCACAGATAAACTATAACAATAACGGCACCAGTATCATTGTAGCTATAGTTATCTTCATAGTTATCATTCCTGGTGTGAACATTGCAATAGTGCTGCAACAGCTTTGGTGAACAGCACGTACAAATGGCTGAAGTTGGGAGGAAGAAACAAACCACATTCTTTAAACTACACATGCATTTGGCCATGCGTGTGGATGATGCACGCTCAGTGGTTTAGCAAATGTTGCATGTCTGCGCTCTGATGGGTCAGCTGAGCAAACACATTGCCGAGGCAGAGCCTTCATATGACCAGGAGTGATTACTACAGACACAGCAGACACACAGAATGGGGCAGGAAAGAGAAACGCAAGACTGGTTAGATTTTTAGAACAGAAACATATAGCAACAAACCACATTCATACATAAATTCATACAGGCAAACAGACAAGCAGAAAGCATGCTTAGATAATTGAGCACCGAATTACTAGGGTCAGCGTGTTCTGTGGTGCAGATACTGCAAGACCACATTTCATTGTGTCTGTATAAGAGTGTTATTTCATATTTGTGTGTGTATGGGTGTTCCTGTAGGCTTGTATCTGTTTGTGTGTGTGTGTGTCTGCATGAGTGTGTTTGTGTGTATCTTCATATTTTGTCTGTCTGTGTGTGTGTCTGTGTCTCTGTCTCATAACTGTGTGTATCTGTGTGCACTGTGCAGTAACAATTGTCCTCCTCCACACAATGAAGACTGGGCTGTCTCTGATCCTTTACTGCTGCCTTTTATTAGACGCCTCCGCTTTTCCTCTTTCTTTCTTTCTTTTTTTTTTTCTCTTTCATTCTTACTTTCTTTTTATGACCTCTGCTGCGGCTCTGTGAGGCGCATTATAGTTCAGAAGGGACTGAACTGCCCGTACAGGAACAATGTTGTCTTTCTACTGCCACCACAGAATGCGTTGTTGGGATCTGTGAAGCCTTGGGAGACAGTGAGCCAGATTCAGATGCCCTGGTGCAGGTTACATTCAGCACAATAATAACTGTTTGTAACGGTCTACATAACTGACATAACTTTATAATATATAGAGCAAAACAAAACAAAAACACCAAACTGAATGGTTTCTCTCCCTCCATTAATACACAGATCCAGTAGTCGCCCTAAACTCGTGAAATATATTTAAAAGTGAATGCAAAATTTCAGGGTTGAATGCTTCATAGGTTAATTTATAGCAAAAACATTTATTTTAAAATATCAAAAACACTCTTTAGCTACCATTACCAACGCCACCCATAACATGCAGCAAACCTTGTCTTGAGGGATTACATTCCCTAAATGAATTACTTGGCGGCATAAGAGATGCACCATGCTACAGTACCGGAATTCATTAAGCAGCCGATCAATTTGATATTAGCCCCATTTATTAGAGGATCCTCCTGGAGCTGTTATCTCTGTAAGGAACTAATGAATTTCTTCAAATCCCCCAGAGGCCCTGGAAATAGCTGAGCCAGCAAAACAGGCCCATCTCTCCGACGCCTCGGTCAGCGAATCTGCCTCGACGAAAATGGTTAAGAGCCAAATACAAAACCAAATCACTCACAAGTACTTTTACTCTGTCACTTCACAGCAGATGTAACTTCAATTGACTGCCATAATCTAGCTTCAAACCACAACTTTATTGGGCCTCAGCTCAAAACCCACAGCTCTTATGGTGGCAACAACTTCCGAGTCATATTTGCTCCACACTGAAGTTACACACTTTGAGGAAATAAATGGGTATGTTCACAGGATATTCTGTTATTCCCAGCACTTTGTGTTGAGAGAGTGCACACTAAGAGCCTCAGCGTGAACCCAGCTAAGCAGAGCAAACTTGTAGTACACACCTCGGCTTTTACAGGAGATGAAAATGTTTTCATTTTCCCCGCCTCATTGCACTTAAGGCAAGTCTGTGATGACCAGTTGGCAGATTTAAAACCTCACACACAGACACACACACACACACACATTCCAAACCAACTGCTGTGGTTTGGCCGCTGTCCAGCTCTCCTCGCGGAAATGTTTACAACAGGCTAACAATCATTAGGAAAAAAATCCCACTCGCCTCCTCTTCAGGGCCCACGGGCAGCTATTTTAATACTGTAAATTCCAACCGCGTGCCTGTAGTATTGATGTAATCACAACAACAATTAATATTAAGGGATATAAAGTAACACTCTGGATAGGTATTACTAATATACTGTATAATAAGAGTGGACTAATCCTTGATTTGGTCTTTCAGAGATTAGAGGTCCATTACTGGACGCTGACCTGACCAATCAAATCCACAACACAAGGTCAGTGAGAATCCACTGTGTCACTGCACTAAGAGCTCTGGTTTCAGGGAGGTGCTGCCACTGCTAACAAGACTCCTGCTTATTCTGTGTTATCCAACCTCCTGCCCGGATGAAAACACAAGGAACTAGCTGTTGGAAACCTTCTGTAGCGTAAACAGTGCCGATTTAGGCCATGAAATACCATAAACAGAGAGAAGATACATTGTTTCAGGGAAGATAAACTGTTGGTTGTTTTTCTGTCACAAATTGTATAACAGTAACTCCCGTAATGGGGAAACCATAAAAATATTACAGAAGTCAACAGCTTCCATGGTACCCATTTAAGACACTCACACAAGTGCAAATAGTCTCTAATGACAACGGAAGTAAACTTTGAACTGAGCAACATGTACCCAGACACATGGACAGAACACATACTATCTGTGGCTGAACTTTTCTCAAAACAATCCATGATGTACCAATACAAGTTTGTGTAATTACTTGTGCAATTACTATAATGTGACACATACAATGCAATGTCAAGCTGTTTACTGAGATATTGATGGGACTTGGCAACAAGCAAGCTCTCTTTGGAAAAGCTAGAGGTGAGGCGAAACTTGCAATCTCATATCACTGTACTCATGTGCTTACAATAAAATGCAGGCTTCATATCTGAGCAGCCCAAAATAGCACAATGCAAAGACTACTGTACAAACTTAAGTCTTTCACCGTTAATTACTGCCAACACGTTGTGGCAAAGTGTGCCTTGATCATGAAGCATACTCAAATAGGGAACTTCTGGGCACTGCCTACACTCACCACGCGATATGAGTTAAAAAGCGGAGATGTGAATCTGTGCTGTGCTAAAAGTAAAAGCATGCAACAATTTGGTACTTTCTAAAATGCATTCAAATTCATTTTGATGGTAGCCTGATATGGTCTTGAGGCAGATAAATACACCTGTTCCACAGCTGTGGTCTTGTCAGTATAGATTTCTGCATGCCTTTTATGGAATTAACTCGCCAGTTTTGGACCAAAACTCCTCCCTGTTGCCTTAACTTGTTATGGCCACAAAGCCTAGGTGGAGCAGGAAGGTGAATGACCGTTGATGCTCACCCTGCAGCCCTGAGGTTTTTTTTTTCCATTACAGTAAATTGACAGAGCCCACTGCTGGGCTGATAATTAGCCAGTCGGGGAAAAACATACACGGCGCCAGTGGTGGTGACATTCCCATGTGACTTACCGGTCAGATGAACCTGAAGGTGTGTGGGTTTGTGTGTGTGTGTGTGACTCAATTCAAAGTCATTCTTATCATAAAAGGTAACAACCTACTAAGTCCTTGCTAAGAAAAAATATTTGCATTTGAATGACATTTGTATTTAATCAAGGGGAACCTGAAAGAGATTTTTTAAAGAAATGACATGCATTTACCATCAATGACATCACCCCATTCCAGAAAGTGCTTCCGCTTGTGTGAATGAAAACCAAAACTATTACAGCCTTGACTTCATCCCAACTTCCAAGCATGACAGCTGAACCTGGCTGATGTCCAGGCACCAAAGAATGTGTATGGATAAGTGTAAGACAGAGAGTAAAAAAACAAAAACAATTACCTTTCTGAACATGAATGATGTCAGGATAGTTGGCCAGGTGTCCCTGGTAGAGTGCTAACAAATCCATCACTGGGTCCACATCGAGTTTTGGCTGCTCTGCAAAGTAGTCTCCAACTGCTTCATAAGCCTCACCTGTGTAGGCAATGGCTTGGTTCAGCCCCACCGAGTATGTCTGTTGGTCAAGTTCAAACGCTTGACTCAGTGATTTAAATGACAGTCCCACTTTCTGATATTCTTTCTTGAACCCTGCTATCTGCTTGCGGGCGAACTCGTTGAGGGTGGCATTGACGTGGAGCACACTGTCGTCCATCTTTTTGGTGAACGCCTTGAAGCCATCGGCCTTGCTCTCCACCTCCTGCAGGTCCAGTGGGGCCGCCAAGGTGCTGATGGTCAGGAAGAAGTTGGCTCCCACCATCTCGTCTTTCTCAGCCTTCCGCTTCCCCTGCTTCCAGGCCTTTTCATCGGTGCAGGAGAGGAAATGCTGGAAGACGTCGCACTTGGACAGCACTGGGTGACTGGTCATGTGGTTCATCCACCATATGAGGCCTTTCCGCCTCTTGGAGATGAAGTCCTCCTCGAAGCGCCCGGTGGCCTGTTTCTCTGGGATGTGAGGGACTGAGATGACAGGGAACTTCTCCACCAGTCTGGCGTAGAGCCAGTCAAAATGCTTATATCTCCTGCTCACTTGGTTCTGTGTGTGAGTGGGGGTCAGTTTATAGGCAATGTAACTCTTCATGCCCTTGAATTTGGTTTGCTTTGTTGGGTCATCAATTGTGCAGCTAAAGGGGTAGGGGTTCTCTTGCCACTCTGGGCCATACTGTCCCATTGTTACGCATATCTTGTCTCCATCTTTCACGAAGCCAGACGCTTCCCCCAGCACGAAAGCCTCGCCTCCAGACTTCACAAACGTCGAAAACCTGTTCAGGTTTCTGCTGACGGTGGCAGAGCTCTTTGCATGCTGTGCGTTTCCTCCCCTGGACGATGTGGATAGGCTGTACGTGGAGGGTCCGTTGGCGTCAAAATCACGATAACGTCCACTGACACCACCTGGCTCATCAGCCACGGTTGAGCTGTCATCCCAGTCATCATCCCAGTCGTCGTCGCTACCCTGGCTTGCCTGATAGGTGTGCTGCTGCTGAGCTGGAGCAGATAAACTTGACAAAGCTGGGGGGGGCGGTGGAAAGTTTTCGACTTGGTTGTTGGGTTTGTAGGACGCGTCAGACCCACCTGAGGGAACGTTGGAATAACGAGAGCCTTGGTATGCATCTCCAGATGTGCTGTTGTTGTATGACGTGGCCGTGTCGCTTTTGATCATTTCTACATAGGACGCGGGGACGAGACCCCTTTCCCCTTTGCTGTTCGAGCCCTCCAACCATCCCTCAATGTCTTGTTCACTGTGCAAAAATATGATTTCATTCTCCCGCACTGATATCTCCCCAGGGTTTTCTGAATTAAAGTCATACAATGCTCTCGCTCTTACCGCTGAAGCCATGGTTAGGAGAAAGTAGAGAGCGAACGCTCCAAAACACTAAGCGCCTAGCTAGCCAGCTAACTCCCTTGGAAGGCTAGCCAGTCAACCCGTGAACACTCTACCCGCGGAACAGCAGTATGTGTCGGTACAACTGTGCAACTATTTCACTTGTAGCATAAGAAAACGGTTCCGTTTTTTTAATCAAGTGTCTTGATTATTCCCCCAATAGTGCCAGCTTACCTCCAGAGAATGTCCATATTTGAATTGCTTTAGAAATAAAACCAGAAATTACGCTTGTTTACATCCACAGACTTTCTCCTAAAGACACAACCCGCTTACACTCCCGCCCCAGTCCAGTCCAGCAGTAACTAACTCCGTCTTCAGCAACAGCGCCAAACGTATTCAGTCTGAATAATCGAGGGAGGAGCTAAGTCGAGAGAGGCTGCACAACCAGACTACACGAATCAAATGCGTTATGAGTGGGTTTGGTTGTTTTGATTGCATCGCATCCAGTCTTCTGTAATGTAGAACCGCAGACAATAAGGACATTGGTAATATCCAGTCCTAAACAGTCTGGTTTGTAATCACAGGCATGACCTCAGCTCCGCTTAGCAGATGGTCCGACATTCCAACTTGGAATGTTATCTTGTTATCTCTCCTTTCTCAAGTCCCCATAGGGGTCTACCTATCTAGGCAACTCATCTCGTTTTCCTCACAAGTGTTTGAACTCGGTCAGTATGACCAGCGGCTTAATGAACTAATATGCAGGGATGTGTTCATGTTATAGGCTAACCCATTAAATAATAGGCTAATAATAATAATTTAAAAAAGTCACTTTGCCTGTGTAGGCCTACTCTTGGTCTTACTTAAAATGTGAAAAGCCTATGCCTATATTAGCCTACCCCAGTATCACATAATAGCACCTTAAATAATAGCTTTAGCTTATGAGCGCATCAGTCTGCGTATAGCCTACATTTCAGAAAGGATGCCAGCCATGTATTCCAGGGGGGGACAGTTAAGCCTAACTAAGTAGCCTAGGCTACATGTACTTGATTACTGTACTTAAGTATGATTTTTGAGTATCTACACGTATTTGAATAGGACTATTCATATTTTTGGAAACTTGTGACTTTTAGCCTAGTCCACTAATGACAAATACTGTAGGCCCTACATTTGACTCCACTACATTTGAAATATGAGCATTAAGTAGGCCTAATCATTACTTTTAAGCACATTTGAATTCTTTAAATGCAATCCAAAGGATGTATACCCTATTAATGACCAAAGACACATTACATTATAATACAGTAAAAAGGAAAAATACTTTTGAATCTGTAAACTTAAGTAAAAATCTGACTTAGCAAATATCACTTGTATTGGAGTAATATTTGACAAGGTGTATCTACTTTCACTTAAGTTAAGGAATTGTGTGTGCATTCCTTTATCAGGTTAATAGCTGTTCCCTAACATTTATCATTTCCAAGATCAAAAGAGGGTTTTTTCCTAATCTGATAGGTTGGCCACATGGTCTACATGTTTTTGGCAGTTAAAACTGAGACAATAAACAGGGTTTTTAATGTTGCTGTTTTTCTAACTGTATTTATAATGTCAGCACTAAAAATAACAAACCACATCAGTCTATTCTAAACAAGGAACCATTTAGCCTAGTTAAAGGACAATAGATAGAAGGTTGATTAGAAATTATTTATTTGGTACCCCACCTGTTATACTAAGGCCTGTGAAATAAACATTGCAAAATCACACGTAAAATATGAAACACTGGTGAAATTAAACAGAAATCATCATGCACTTTCCCCAATTCTTTGCTCACTTTCCCCAATTCTTTGCTCACACCCACACAGAGTAATCCACACTGTGATAATCATGTCCATACAGACATGTGAAAGGTTCACATCCACCATCTCCAATCACTCCCTTTCTCACTTCACGGCTCTTGCTCTTTGGTCTCCACCACAAGAATCCCATCGTAACACAAAAGAGCCCTCAGCTCTGCCGCCTGAAGCCCCTCTGGCAGAGGGTACTGCCGCGTGAAGCTGCGGGCGATGAAGCCGTGCTCGTCCATCCTGTTCCCATGCTGCCCCTTGATCAGCAGCCAGCCCTCAAACACCTGGATCATGATGTCCTCTGGCTTGAATTGGGTCACGTCCAGCAGCACCTGAAAGACAGGCTCCACAGGCAGCCAGTGGGGGCTGCGGCCGTCGCCACCCGATGCCTCTGCTCCGGACCTCGGCTTGATACCTTTGAAGGTGGGCCCCGGCAAGGCGAACAGACTGTGGTCCTCCGTGAGGTTGTCTGGGTCTCTCCCTTCAAAATGAGATCCATAGCGTACAGGGCAGGTCGCCCAGTGCTTGATGGTGACTCCCTCCATGGCAGCCCCTCTCTCTCGCTCTGTGTGTGTGGGACCCTGTGTCACTGCGGTCCGAGCCAGCTAAAATAAACAAGGAGGTCTAAAAAAAGGTCAGCCTGTGATAATGTTTCTCTTGCAGGGGAGGGGAAGTGGTGGGTGGCAAGGTGATTTTGGTCATGGGACGGGGGAGTGGGTCCTTTTTTTAGAGCTGGCAAAGATAAAGTTGCTTGGGGGGTGGGGGATCTTTTAACCTTCTAAATTAATTCTCTTCTAAATGCTGGTGGTGGTGGTGAATGGTTGGGGCTGGGGGGATGGGTCAGATATTAAGATGTAGTACAATAACATGACCGGGTGTGCTCTCACTGTAGGGTCAACAATAGACTACTAAACCACAAAGTCAGTGGACGACAAATCAAAACAAAACAAGAGACAGTCTTCATTTTACAATCTTCCATCACAATCAGATTAGCAGAAATCTATTTCTACTTTTCCATTTCCATATCTCTTGGTTAACATTAGTCATCATCCATTTTTCCATCTATTCAATCTCACTTGTGAAATAACTGTTCCTCCAGGACTCACTAAATAATAATAAAAATAATTTGGTACGCACATGTTGTACTTGAATTGTTAGTGGTCCCCAAGTCCCTAACAGGCAGGGTTGTAGTGGAGGCTAAACGCAAACACAGTTTATCCACCTCTGAAATTTCAGAAATAAAGTTTATCCGCACCTCTCAAAAGAGTTTATTCACCAATTGCAATTTTTAACATTCAAAAATCACACTTGTTATCCACATTCACATCATGTACACTCATCAACACTCAACCATTTACATGTTTTTCTTGATCATTTTGATGCTTTCACATTCTCAAAACAGTTAACACCCGTGTCTGAACAAAAGCACTCTGGCCAAAATGACAAATTTTTCTTGCAAAAGGCTGTTACTCTCTCAAAACACTTAAAACATGCAGCAAAAGCAAATCTTGCCTTCAAACAACACATCCCGGCGTCAAATCACTGTGTGATTTCAATCAATTATCATACACACTATAACAAAATGTAAATTCTCAAAATGAGCATTTTTGCTATGTCTGTTCCTTTCTCATTTTTCTGGTATCAGAAAAACCTGTGAAAAGACAAAATGTACTAAATAAAAAATAATGTATTCATTCCTCCCAAGATGTAACTGTCATTGACATGTGACCTACAGTAAACACCAGGCAAGACAAATTTCATTGAACTACAACTTGTCATTTTTCATCGAAATAGACCTATAGGCTAAACACCTTTTGTACTGTTTTCTTCACCAAATAGGCAATACTTTGTCTAAATACATTAGATCCATTGCAAATCAACAAAGAACAGACATGGCATCTCATATGCATAATGAATGATTGCTAATTGAAGAATTGTGCAAAGGAGTTTCACGCAGGTGTATGAGAGATTCAGACTTATGCAAGGAATCTATACCACCTGTGAAAAGATGTTTTCCTTTTTTTTAGCACGGAAAAAAACAATAGTTTTGAGTTTTTGAATGACATCTGTGTTAACTGTTTTGCAAAAGGCTGTGAAAATGTGTGAACCCAATGAAAATGTGTGAACACATTCGCAAGAGATGACTTCTGCTGTGCAAAGAAAGTGTTCATGAAGACCAAGGCCCAGTTTCCTTAAGCAGGTCAAAGCAATCGAGAAAAACTGTAATAGCACTGGTATTTTTATAAACATGGGACAATAACCTCCACCATCATCAAACATGTTCTGAAATGGCTTTTTTTTTTAATACAGCATGCCGCAGTCCACCTTACCTTAATTACAGAATTCATTGTTTACCCACCTCTTATTTTACCACTACACCACTGTTCACAGGTGTGCCTTTACTGATCTTATTGTTTAAGCAGGTGTGTGGATGGATGTGGAGTTGAGTTCGATTTATACAAAAACAACTAGTGCCATCTAGTGGATAATCAATGTCAAAGACATGGAGCATGGCCGATCTAACTAGCCCCATTTCACCTCTTAAAATACTGGATAAGTAACTGAATGATTTTATCTGATTTAGATTAGGTTTAATTAATGAGTGACAGGATCTATGCCTATGGCTATTTATTTCCTAATCTTTCCGTTTTCATACCTGTTTGTTTGACAAATCTAGGCTTAGGCTAATTGGAGTAAATGCGCACAATGCCACGCAGAGGATCTATTCAGTGTGATTGGCAACGACAACGTCAACATTCACATTTAGCAGTAACTGCAGTTAATTCAGACCATGGCGAAAATAAGGGCTGCAGATGATTCCCTGACGGAGTGGACGTGACACTGGTGACAGAACTACCATTGCACGCGCACTAAGCGGAAATGAAGCAGGCTACCCTACTGTCTTGTAGGCCCACACACCCGCGAAAGATGACAGCCTCGATATGGTTGCGCCTTGTTTGAGTAGAGGGCACAGGGTGGTGCACAAGAGACCGACCAGGTTTCCATCTGTCCAACAGAAAGGCGGGGAATATGAAGAGTTGTGTCTCCTCCCTGCTAGTGTTCATTCGAGTTCTAACTGTGGACTGGATTACTTCGGACTCGTCGAAACCTTGAGCCAGTTGTGTAGGCTAATTTACGCAAGAACCTTCGACCATGGAATTTCTGGTAAGGGCGGGCGGGTGACAACAATTCAGTTGCCTTCTTCCTCATTTTCCATTTCATACAAGTATTGCCTCTTGTTACCATTCAGTTTCTCACCATTTATCCCAGTCTCTCTACCGATAGTTAGGTAACATTAGGCTGCCATACCTTTTACAACTCTCATTAGGCCTATAACCTAATTAGCACACAGGAGGATAGGAGGCATATATTCAGGTTTAGCCTACCTATCAATAGCGTCATGGGGAAGGTTTTTCAAGATTAAGGCTATTTGTGCTAACAGGCGTAGTAGTAGGCCTACAACAACAACAACAACACAGATTTGTGGTACACGTGATAGGCGCTAAAGTGTTCAGTGGAAACAAATAAGTAAAATGTTATGATGGATATTACTTACTATTTCAATTTGTTTTCTTGTATGAAATAGGGGCTATTTTCCTTAATGTAGTCTTACCAACCAACTTAGGCTAGTGACAAACCTGGCTAAGTTAACTCATAGTAGGCCTAAGTGGTAAACTTCCTAGAAAAGCTATTAGTCAGGTAGAACTTTGTGGAATTTGGGCTTAAGTGTGACATAAGGTACTAATGCAATTTTTTTGCATAAATTGATAGGTCAGAGGGTGACCTTTCAGAATCTGACGGGTGCCGCTCCGGCACCCTTGAGCATTTTCTTTAAAATGGCATCAGCTGCCACACCCCTTTTTTAATCATATAAAATCATCTAAATAGACATTAACATATAAACCCATCATGTAAGGTATCAAATTAAAGCTATTTTCATACAGAAATCAGCTTAGACCATAAAAAAGTAGAAAAAATTGTTTAGGTCCCTCCAGAGAACAAAATACCTTTTGCAAAGTGACCTTTAAGGTCAAATTAGGTTCCTTTTTGCGGCATAATAGCTTATACCTCTAAATCGTGTCATGTTTGGTATTAAATTAAATAAATTATTGAACTGCCATGTAGCTTAATACATACAGGAATACAATCATTCAATAGTAATTCATTTTAATATGAATATTATAGCAAGTCGGATGTACCCTAGTTCACCAACTTGCGGGTTAGTTAGCACCTTAGCTTTAATTTCCCTTGAATCAGTCGCTGAATTTCAGACAGCAATGTTGTGAGGTACTTCCCAGGTAGTAAGCACAATAATTATAACTGTCCTTGGATTTCCACCCAGAATTAAAGACAACAATATTTTTCATCCTAACATTTTTTAATGCTTTAAAAACAGACACCACAGTCCCGGATTGATACAAACTAGTCTGAGTTATGAGGTACTTGCCAGTTAATCAGCACATTACATAACTATAACAGTCCTTGAATTTGCCCCCTTAATTACAGAGTAAACTGCAAAGTTGATTACAGGAGGAGAGGACCGAATCAAGAAAATGATTTCTTCCAGTATTCCATATATTCCAGCAAGGAATGAGACGTATCATTTGGAATTACAACAACAAATATAATTTATGTAAATCAATTTTATAGCCCAAGTATACTTGCATATACAAGGAATTTGGTCTCTGCATTTATCTCACCCATGAATTAGTGAACACACAGTGAGGTGAAGCACACAATGAGCACACATGAGGTGAAGCACAAACTAGTGTTCACTTGCTACAGTGGCGAGTGAGGGGTCAGGTGCCTTGCTCAAGGGCACTTCAACCATGGTTGTGGGCATGAGAGAGCAGTGCTCTTCAACCACATCCTACTGGTCAGGGATCGAACTGACAACCCTTTGGTTTCAAGCCGGAAGCCCTAACCAGTAGGCCACGGCTACCCAAGTATACTTACATATACCAGTACGGGAGCGTGCCTATGTTCCCTAACCCACACCTCAGGCCTAACCTTAACCCTAATCCAATAAATGTGGGACACGGATACAAGGAATTTGTGCTCTGCATTTTACCCATTCGGGGGTAGTGTACAAGGGGGGAGTGGGGGAGTGTACAACATACCCACACAAATAGTGAACACCCATTCAAACACACACACCCTAGAGCAGTGAGCATACTAGGAGTACACATACACACCCGGAGCAGTGGGCAGCCCTTGATCTGGCGCTCAAGGGCACCTCATCCATGGATATGGATGTGGGAAAGCGCTGTTAAGTCACTCCCTCTACCTTCATTTTTCCTACCAGTCGGGGATCGAACTGGCCACCCTTCAGTCACAAGTCCGATTCCCTAACCAGTAGGCCATGGATGACCAGAGTAATTGACATTAATGCTATGGCTGACAAATTAGGAGACAAATGTTATGATTTGTTGGCTGTTCATGTATTGTTTGGTTGTGACAGTGTGTCATATCCATATGGCAAAGGAAAAAACTCAGCAATCAATTTGATGCGCAAGAGGAATCTTGATTGGAAGAATTTTACAGATGTACTGTAGAAGCTGATGAGCATAAAGGCAGGAATGGATTTCCTTTCTTGCCTCTACTATGGAAAGATTTTTGAAAGCCTCAGTAACTTGAGATAAATGCTATTCACCAAGAAAAGAGACCATCCTAAAATAAAGAGTCTTCTTCCAACAAGAGAATATGCAGTGGAACACATCAAAAGTCTTTCTGTGGAGAGCAGCTGACAAAAAAAAACACCTCCTGTGCCTGTTCATGGCAACACTGACATTGCACCCAAAACAGTTCTACAGCTTGTTGCTTGTGGATGCAAGGCAGTGCCAGCATGCTCCAGGGCCTCTTGCTGGTGAACAGTGTGCAAATAAAAATTTGAAGATTGGTACACTTTCAGTGGAGGATACTGATGACAGCGAGGGAGAAATGTCTGATTGAATGAATGTTTTTTGGAGACATTTGATGTTTGTGATGTGTACCAGGCCAGCCTGGCAACATGTTCTGTATATAGTTGCTTTCAGAATCTGTGAGAAAGTTCTACTTTGTTCCTTATAACTTTGTCTATTTGACTAATTGTTGAGGGTTGATACAATTTGTTGCTCAGCCTACCATTTCAGCGGTGTGACCTTACCAGGCTTTAGAGTTATTATGTTCTCTGGTGGGACTTGAAATAATTTTTTGCTTGTTTTATTGACATAATTGATTTCTGTTTGAGAAGAGCTTTCATTTGATACCATACATGATGGGTTTATACAGTAATGTGCATCTAGTTATTTTTTATGGTAAAAAAAAGGGGGCGTGGTCATTAAAAAAAAATGCTCAAGAGTGCCGGAGCGGCACCCGTCAGATTCTGAGTCTACACCCCCTAAACTATCAATTTATGCAAAAAAATTGCATTAGTACCTTATGTCACACCTATCCTGGGGTTCTACCTGACTATATGGCTTTATTCTCCTAACAAAATAATGACATAGAGCTCTTGTTGGAGGTTTACCACTTATTCGGAGTTAATTTACCCAGGTTTGTCACTAAACCAAAGACTTGGAATAGGGTATTCCATCAACCTCGCTAAAGGCCAAACCTGGCTTATTTTGATAAGTCTCGCTAATTTTAGTGAGAATTCCGTTCCATTAATGAGGTTAATATAACGTGAATCCCAGCTTGGTAACTATGGGAATTTATGCCACAGAACTAACCTGCTCTGTAGCAGGTTAACTTTCAAGCTTAATTAATTAATCTGTGTTGCAAAAAAAAAACAATCAGTCAGGAAACGAGTCAAAAAAGATGGTTCCATCAACCTGTGCTTTCGTCACCTGTAGCCTACAACTTCAAAAATAGAAGTAGGCCTAGAAATGTTTTTTCCGACAGTGTCACCAAGCATGGATTTACACATTCACTTGCTCCAAAGAATTTATGAAGATTATGCGACTTAAAATGTTTTAACTTCACGTGCGTGTGGTTTTAGGGATCTTGCTACTCTACGTCATTTACGTTCTGTGGTGGTGTAACGTGCAGCGAGACGACACATCAAAAGAGTTACATTCTTGCGTGTTCACAGGTTCGCTTCCCAAACGAAGTATTAAGGCTTCATAGCTTATCACCTTGATAATGACATTTTTAGTACTCTTTAATGAAAGACATATACTGTTAATAAAGGGTCATGCACATTTGGTAGGCTGTTCATTGACAGTAATATGCTTTGCAGTGGGCTATATTATATCTGATGCAAGCCAAAGGATAATTCTGTAGCCTGTAGGCCTATAGTAATAGGCAGCTAATAATTAAAACTGCTTCATGTGTCGACGATTGTTCATGAATGTCAAATGAACTGTGTGCTACACAGATTAAATACTAGGCATAAATGACAAATTGAAAGCCATATTGCATTTCAGATAATTATATTTCAAACAATTTGGGACTTATGGGAGACAATACTATTATGTTGATACTTGAATTTCCCCTGGGGATCAATAAAGTATCTATCTATCGATCTATCTATCTAATTTATTTTATGACCACCTACACCTAGATAATAATTTCGAGTGAACTCTTTTACAGTAATCTAAGAACGTAGGCTATAGTATAGATAGTTTTGAATATCCATATGCCAAAGTTGTTTTTAAGTTATACTATTTATTCATTCACTCGTTTTGTTCAAGCATAGACTGTATAATAATAATAATAATAATAATAAGCTTTATTTGTATAGCACCTTTCATACACAGAATGCAACTCAAAGTGCTTTACATTTGAAGCATGTAACACAATAATAGTCAGTCTATAGTCAGTGAAGCTAATCAAACTCGCAATTTATTTTAAACCATTAGCATTGTTGTTTTAAATGTAGGCCTATGCTTTCATTATTGTCCAATTTCTTATATTTCAATGTTCTCCACTATCATTTTTTTTTCTCCCTGTTAAATTTGACGACTTTCGATGAAAATCCTGTAGATGGCGCTTGCCAAATCGAACAGAAATCGTCTAGTATTATCGTCTACTATATATCCTCTTTTTGTCAATCTACTGTTTTGGTCTACTGTTCTACCTCGTGCACGAGCAGAGATGAAGCTGAACTACACCTCGCTTGAATAAACAAGGCCAAGATGCTGCTAACTTGAGTTAATGGAACGGCTTCAGCCCCAAGTGAAAGTCTACGCTAGTTCAAGCCAGGCTATTTCTGTTAAGCACCGCCTTCATTAGCGAGGTTGATGGAATACCCCCCTGGTCAAGTTGATCAGGCCAGGCTATTTCTGTGAGTTGCACTATGACAGGCTGGACAGTGGCACCAAAGGCAACCTGTTGAGAAACAATGTGACAATCTTGCATGCCACATACATTCTTTGAAAACCATGTAATGTTATCCAATCTTGTTGATCACATTTCACTTTGTCATACTCTGACTTGGTGGCACATGAAATGCCTTTCCTTTGAACAAATTGAATTGAATCAGCAAAAATCCCCAAAAACACAATGTCAGTTAAATGGATGAAGTGTGCTATACCTATTTACGTTACATGACTTACAATGATGAATAGATTTCTTTGGGGATAAGTATAAACAGTAGAAGGCTCTGAAAACACCTTTGCATGATTGAGCAAAATGTTCAAAAGAATGAGAAACTGTTGTTAAGATGTACAAAATGGACTGACTGGAGGGTGAACCAACATTTTTGATCATTTTAATTCTGATCTGAGAAGTGGCTCAGACACTATATCGACTGCCAGCTAATATCTAATTAATATCTGTAATCTAATGTAGGTATTTCACTGAGGTTAAGATTAACACATCAACTACATAAAGGTGATAGTACACATTCACTAACTTACTGTAATTTCCCAAGTATTAGCCGAGGTTTATATATTGATTTTTCCTAAATTTCTTCAGCTATGAGGTTAATACCCAGGGGCAGTTAATATGGTATTAATATGCATTTTAACTTGCATAAAACACTGTCCTGCGGTTTATACACAATGCGCCTAATACACAGGAAATTACTGTAACTCAGTCAAAGCATGAGTTGACTGGTTATGTTGAGTGTGCTAATCTCTTTTACAACGGTGATGACAAGAGCTGTATTATTGGAAAAAACAGATGTTACATTCTGGCATGCTTGATGCAACTGGCTAGCCTGGCGAGCCAGACCCACATTAAAATGTAGGGTCTGGGCACTCACCGTTCGCAGTGCTCAGTCCGAGGGGCGGGATAATCAGTTGTCTTTCAAATTCCCTCTGCACGCAATAGGACGCAATAGGATATTTGTTTTCAAGTAGCAGGGAATTCAAGCCAAACTGTTGCAACTCTGCCATCAATCATTATGTTAAGCCCACCAAACGACTCTATACACGATTTCAATGTCCTGATTAAGTTTCGATTTCTGGAGCTCACAAGCCAACGGAGAGTTGCTAGACTAGCCCTGCTAGCTAGGGGCGCGTCTAGATTTCTAGGCTAGCAACTGGCATCTTAAACCAGTCTATTCTTGTAGCTCTTTGTGTATGAACACAGACTTGGCTGGAGTCAAATCTAATGCATTTGAATTCAATTACAGAAATATTGACACGATAATAGAGTGTAAACTGTTGCTTAAAGGTGCTCTAAGCGATGCCATGCATTTTTTAGGCTAAAACATTTTATGTTACAGCAAACATCACCTCACCATCCGCTAGCTGCCTGTGTCCTGAATACACTGTAAAAAAATCTCTGCAATCTCTGTGGACAGCCGAGGCTCCAAAAACGGCAGCAAAAACAACCTGGGCAAACCTAGCCCATAAAACATAACAAACAGGGATGCACGTTTAGGAGAGTTTCAATTGCACAGGAAGGAGGGGGAGGAGCGAGCTAGCTTTGTGTTTTGCTTGAATTTCAACAGAAGTGATGTTACCCAGCATCACTTAGAGCACCTTTAAGTGGCATGCCAAACTCACCTTTTCTTTAAAGTTGAGCCTGTCAATAGTTTAAGGGTAGATCTGGCTTTCTACGTAAGAAGTTTGAGTAGATGGCTGGAGACAAAAAAATTGTTGACTTAGAGCCCATCCCTAGAGCCCTACAAACTGTAGCTATGTCAGAGTTTTATTTATTTAATTTTAACAACTCTAACAAGTATAAATATTGCATACATGTCAGGTGACACTTTTTTTATTTTATAATTTTTCTCATTAAAAAGAAAAATAATGCCGTTTCATTCTACAAATTGATGGATGAGATTTGCTCAATAAGAGAGACTATCAGGGTAGTGGAGCTTTGGACTTTCACCTCTGTGACCCTTAAGATAAGGAGCCAACACAATGTTTAACTTTCTGGTGGAAGCAGTCTACATTCTCATAGATTTTCTTGTTACTAGAGCATTATATTGTCTGTTTTAGTCGGCATAAAGAGAAAGTGTCAGTTGTGCAACACAATTTTAATATTGAAAGAAAAAACTATAAAAGTGTAAAAATGTGAAATAATTATGAAACAATAATGTGAAAATGTAGATTATTCTTGATATTGATTTCTTCCTCTAAAAAAACAATATGTTACTTTTTAAATATATGCTCAGCAACAGTTCAGCTCAAATTCAGGGTCCAAAGTGCACATCTAGAATATCAGTCACAGATTCACAGATAGATGCTAGACCAGACAGACAAGGGAGAGGGAGGACTGGAATGAACAGAGGTTTAAAACCTTAATCTGTCATTTCAGTCAGATGATGTTTCTGCAGGTTATGTTGCAAAAAAAAGGCCATTGAACATACAATATTAAATCTAAGGGATTCCAATGTTTTGAATGTGTGACTTTTCCTCCCTTTGTTATGAAGGAAAAATAACTCATCCGGCACTTGAGCTTTTTAGGACCATTTAATACAAGCAATTGGATTACTGGAAGGAGAAGTGTTGTCTGTCCGTTGGTTGATCTCAATTCTGATCTTGCCCAGCTTCTCTAATGGAGCCTCCATTTGATTAATGTACTGATGGAGAGATCTAAGTCCCATTGATTTTTGCTTTTGAAGAATAGAAACCTCTCTTACTGCTTCAGGAAATCCATTCCCCACAACATGCAGGCTTTGTGGCTGCCTTCGACAGCAGCCACGGCAACCAAAACAAACCTCTCGCTCCTTCTCTCTCTCTCTCCGTCTGAGAGTGCTGTTATTCTCATTCATTCATTCAGACGTGTGTAGGTGTGTAATAGTGACTAATCCAATTTGTAGTGTAATTTTGGAACAGGGCTGTCACTGATCCGCTAATCCCACTGGAGAGATCTCTTCGCTAAGCTGCCCCTGTCGCCTGATTCCGTTCGTCTCTTTGATTGCTTTTCATGAATGGATCTGAATAGCGGCGTCTCCTACTCCTCCCCCCATTGCTTTGAAAACAGACCACTGTTGATTCTTGCCGCCGCTGCTCGAGATTTCGCTCTCAGGTTCGACGTTTGTGTGCGTGTTTGTGCTGCTTCTCACCTTCCCCCTCTCCTCTTCTTGCCGTCAGTGGTTGACTCTGGCTCGGCTTGTTTGTTGCCGGGGGTTACGCTGTTGCCGGGGACGATGTCTGAACACATTCAGCTTTCACTGGCTCTGTGCAGAATTGGCTTATATACGGTAAGATAAACAACTGTTGCTCCTCATAGCTGATACAGACTTGACCAAATGAGTATGTCCACGTTTTAGTTTTTTTGTGATTGCATGTCTGTATGCTTATCACCAGGTTTTTTTTTTTTTTGTGTGTGGTTCTTGTGTGTAGCACTGAGTCAGGCTGTGTGTCTGTGTCATTGACTCGAGAAGGCTTCCTCCATCCCTGGCATGTTTGCGTGGTGTGAAGTGGATCTGGATTCTTGACTCTGGATCAGGAATCTGGAAAACAAAGATCTCAAGAATCCTTGAGTAGCCTTTGGTAGTCTGGCTGCTCGTAAAAGTGTTTATTTTTGTCAATGCTGTGATTGGTAAACACCAGTTAACCCTGTTTACCTATAAGGTTAAAGTGCACTGAAATCCCATTTGGATTGAGCCTCAGTCTAATCAACAACCCTGCTCTTTGAATCCTAAGAAAATGAACAGTTAACAAGCTTTTCACCTGTTAAGTCCTCTTATTCAAATGCCCTGGGCGTAATAAGAGTAGAATATGGTTACGGCTTTGAAGGAAAAGCATAATCAGTTTTCTCTTCAGATGGAGGAGTTGTGTTACAGGCAGGCAGCAGGCAGCAGGTGTGTGTGACACTTTCCTCAGGGCATGTGCAGCAGCACAGTAGTAGTATCTCCAAGAAAACAACAGCGCCTCTAATAATAGGAAGCCACACTTTCAGTACTCAGTAGTATCCTCTGTAATGCCAGTTGAAACCAGTGCGAGTTCACACACGTGTACTTGAATAGTTTAGACATAACAAGTGTCATAGCATCTAACTTGTGGAAGGTACTTGCCTATCTATCTATTTATCTATCTATCTGTCTGTCTGTCTGTCGATCTATCAATTTATCAATCTATCTATCAATATCTATGTCCGTATAGATATATCACACCAGCTAGTGCTGAGGCCAGAGCCAGTTTACAGCTGGTGAGAACAGGCAGGCGTTGTTCTGTCCCTGTGTGCTGTGTGAATGTGACTGAGATCATATCGTGGCTGTGATGGAGAGCCTCTCTGACTGGTGAGCCTGCGAGGCTGGGGTTGGGCAGGCAGGGAGACGCACGACTGACCGACACGCTGGCAGGCCCTGGCACAGGCTACCGCAGGGGGCTGTACCAGCCCCGGCTATAACTCAGCTCTGGAGGAGGGCACCACTGGGTTGCTGGCTGTAAAGTGTCCTGTCGCACCTCAGCGCCGGCAGGCTGATGGATGGATCCCTTATGTTGTATGTGCCGGAAACTAGAGGCCTGTCTGTGTAAATATATTTTCCCAGCTGTAGCCAGACATATGGCCTGATGGAGTTTAGATTTTTATCTATTATTAGCTGTCACTTTGGTGAACATACGGATCTCCCTGAATATGATTCAAAATGTATTATTTTATTGATCCCTCAAGAGTGCATAACGCTAAGGAAGAATGTGTTTACTTCTTTTGAGGTGCCATGATTGAGGTAGTATTGTTGTAGAAGTTGTGGTCACATTACTCAAAATGCTCATTTTCAGCCCAATGTTAGTTTGAATTGACCAACAACAAATGCATGCATTGGCTTGGTGTGTATTTTCACAGCTCAAGTTCCCACTGGAAAATGTGGAAAGAAACATCCACATGTGCTCTATAGAAAATAAATAGCCCCTTTATCTAGACAAATATTGTGCTTTTCCATCCCCGATTCATATACAGTAAATTGGTGTGGCAGGAGGCTGTGTTGCTAAATAGTCACAGAAAGAGCAGTTCAAGTCAGGACAGTGAAAAAGTATTTGTTAGGATGAGGTGAATGGTGGTATAGGGGATGGATGCCTTGTTAGAGGAGCTGCCTCATTTTGTTTTTGTGGAGACAGTCAGGTCATGGGTAGCACCTCAGGAATACACATGTGTGATCTCAGCATTTCAGGACATTTTCAGAAATGTTCAGAATTACTGCTATTATTGTTGCAGCACTTTTGATTTGACTGTTTGAGCCCCAACCTCTTGCAGTGTTTGAAAGCACTAAACCTGATAATTTCCAACCACATTTATCCATATCCAGGTATCACTGAATGATGCAATTAAAATGTCTGCCTCTGTAAGACTATGTCTATGGAGACCAAAGGCAGACTTTCTTAATAATAATAATAATAATAATAATAATAATAATAAGCTTTATTTGTATAGCACCGTTCATACACAGAATGCATCTCAGATGCTTTACATTTGGACCATTTAACACAATAATAGAGAAAAAATTGTAATACAAACAAACAAACAAACAAAACTATAAATAAAACATCAGAGTTTTAGAATTAAGTAAAAATGAGAATTTACAAAATGGTAGGAAGATAGGTACAACTTAATGAAATGATATATTGTATATCACTGTCTATTGACGGAGAACAGACAGTAACACAGATTGATGTATTGGTAAGATTGAGCAGGACGTGACATGTTGGTTTAAAATAATGAAAGCAAACTAAGCGACTCAGATGTGTCCTAGTCCACAGATGTGTCCTACTAATGATATAACAACACAACACAATAATGCAACATAATACAAACCAAAAGGGAGCCTAAATAATCAAAAATACACAGAGCTCTAGCAAGGAACAGCCAGCAAGGTATGCTTTTTGACCTCTGATGATACTCTTTCTGAACCACTAGAGATTAGACAGACAAATGAAACGATTCCAACAGCAGATGCTTTTATGACCCGCCTCATTGCTATCCATGAGCCGTAGGTCGCATCATAAACACATTAGTATGTTGTTATGGCCATTATGCAGCAGCATGTCAAAGAAAATTACTCCTATCTTGCCTCTTCCTATCACTGTGAGGCAGAATTCACCTAGCTTTGGATATTTCACCCGTTGTTTCATAGGGCTGGATGAGCTGGTTTAAATGGTCTTGACTGACATATACTTCTACCAATTATTAGCAATTTGGTCCTGGGAGAAGATACGTCTTGATGATAACATGGATGGCACATTAGAAAATCACAACACTAATAGTAACCAGAAGTGAAATCAAATTCCAGCGTCTGCATTCTGAGACGAATCCGGATGATCATGTGATCATGACCCTCTGCCTTGTTAAAAAACCTTTCCGTTAATGCAATGTTAAAAATGTTCCATCTATGCACTTCTGTTGATGGTCTTGGTCAGGTTGTCCGGTCTTCCTTTTGTTTACCATGAAGGCTGGTTGTTAAAGGAAATACATTATGTACAGATGTGAATAAATGGATATTAATGTCAAACAAAAACCTGTGTCCTGTGCGAGCATTGATCTGTGTCTCTGTGTTTCTGTGTTTTTTTTGTTTTTTTGCTGGCTATCTTTGTAGACATGTTTGTTTGCTTTTGTCTGGTGCATGTGTGTCTGTATACTTATGTGCATTATCTGTGTCTACACGGTTGCTTCCCGTTGTGAGATCGTGTAAATATGCAACATCCTCCTACCCTTTCCCAGTGAAAGATAAACGGGAGTTCCCATCCTAAGAACCAGACAGCTTTGCCCAGTAAGAAGACTTTCACCAGCCTGGTCGTTTCACCCAGCTCATCTTACAAGAAACAGTGTTTCCCCATGCTAGGAAATGGAGTACTTCTCACCCACTTCTTTGAAAGCACTTCACTGGGCCATGTGCCAGGCTGAAGATAGCCACACAACACTGCTTTGCCTTGAGCTGAAGCCCTTTGTGTGTAGTGAAAGGACAGACTGTTGGCTCGCGCTCCTAAGGAATATCAATGGACTGTGTGTCAGATTGTTCTTCTAGCTGTATTCTCTCTACCTCACTCACTAGTGTTGCTCTTCCATGTTCTTGTATCGGTAACTTATTGGACTGTAAGTGGTCCCCCTTAAGCCAAGGAGCAGGAGGAAAAAAAGAGGACACAGCTTCTGGCAGGAAGTCACTAAATCTGTCTGGGAAACAACGAAGGAGGGTGACTGAATACTTGATTTATCGTTGCCCAGGTTCTTGTTCTCCTTCCCAGAGAAAACATACATGTTAGCTTTTACGTATATCTTTTTCATTTCACTGTCAGGGGTTGAGTGGAATGCAATCTTGACAGCTCCAAGACTCCCTATACATTTGACCATGCTTGGTTCACATCAGAGGCCAGTTTATTGTTTTTTTTTACTACTGCAGAGGGTGTTGTCAACTTTTCATCTCTTTGCCAAATATCACTGTCCGAGGCTAACTGGTCCATCAATGCTGATCTACTGTCCAGTGTATGTCCCTATCCTCCCTGTCCTCTCTGTCCCCTCTATGACAGACTGCCTGTCACGTTTGCTTGTTCTGCTCTCTGTGACGCAGTGAGTTATATGTCACAATAATTCCTCCAACATATGTTAATCATATCACAACACACCAACTATCCTGATGGCTGAGACAAGTATGATGACTTGAACCTATGCAGAAACACTTTGGCAAAAGAACGGCTTTCAGCTCCTTTTATATTGATGTGTATACTGTGTATGTGTACATCTTGTGGTGGTGTGGTAAACCGAACATTTCTTATGTTCCTTTCATCTTCAGCATATGTTTTCATGAGAGATTATACCTGCAGGAAAAGAAGTGGTTCTCAGTGGACCTCCAAGATAAGGATTCTTCATCTCAGCTCCAGCAGGTCTAAGTAAGGTCTAAAGAGCTCATACATCCACTGGAGACTTGCTTATTCGTCTTTTCACCACCAGTGCAGCTGGAAACCGGTGCGTTATTTGAGTCATCGTGAAAGTTAAGGACTCCCACTCCACCACCACCACCATCACTCCCCTCATTGTTATTTAGCCTGGTGTGTTTTTCCTTTTGTGAGATTCGTCATTACCTGTTGTGTGGACTATGAATGACTTGTTTCCGTGCTTTGAAAAAGCTGGCTGGGAAACGGTCCTTGACGTGTGAGAGTTGAATTTATTTTATCTGCCGCAGGGGATAAGCTGGCCCACTCTCCAGCGGGGCCGCCACCTTTCTCCTGGACCTCGAGCAGGATGACGGGCGCGAACAGCCTGCCACATTACCCTTAATCTGGGGATCCATCATCTCTGGAAAACAAAGAGTGGAGTCCTTGAGCGATCTGTTTCCTGTTTCGGGGGGAGAGCAGGGTAATATTCCTGCTTTTGTGTGGCGATATTGGCCCCCTGCTGCGCCGCTCTCAAAGCCACTATCCCTCTGAACTTGAACACGCGGAAAAATCTACTTCATTTTTACTAATGGCTGCTTGAATCGGCCCATTCACAGATGCAGACTGGTATCGGTTGAAAAGATGAGAGGTCTGTGAAGACTTTGTGGCCAAAATAGGCCTCTGTGTGTGTGGCATAGCGCTTCCAAATAACTGCTATTATTCATGTATCCAAAATACATAACTTTTTCCCCGCATTTAGCATCCGTGTGCTACTTCAAAAGCTCTTGATGATGGAGATGATTAACATGGCACTCATTCTCGTGATAAAGCAACACCATAGTTAAACTAGAAGAGAACACAGACCTGATAAAGACTGCTACACTACACTATACTTCATTATAATACACTCATCTACTCAACATTCGCACAACCAGCGTATCGTCATAGACATTTTTTTATCTGCACCACGCCCCCTTTTCAGTTAAAGTAAGCACCTACTACGTAGATGCAGCTCCATAGGTTTCCATTCAATCCATGCAGCCTGCTTTCCCCAAAAAGAAGGCGGCACATGCAGCAAATTCAGAATTCATGGATGTCTTCACCTGGTCTAGTGTATTGTAGTAAAGCACACTACACAATACAGTACCCAACACTACACTAGTCTACCCTACACTGCTATAATAGGCCTCTGTTTCCTTTTGGTACCATCAGTCATTAGACTGCCTGTTGGCAAGATAAATTTGACTCTCTGTCTGTTTCACCTACCAGGACTGCAAGAAATCTAGGAGTTGTTCTCGACAACCAACTAAACTTCTCAGATCATGTTGCCTCAGTCGCCCGGTCATGCCGTTTTGCACTCTACAATATACGGAAAATCAGGACTTACTTAAATCAAGATGCCACCCAACTTCTGGTTCAGGCAATAGTCATCTCACGACTCGACTACTGCAACGCCCTCCTGACAGGTCTCCCAGCCTGCACAGTGAAACCACTTCAGATGATCCAGAACGCGGCGGCGCGCCTGGTCTACAACCAACCCAAGAGGGCACATGTTACCCCGCTACTCATCCAGCTACATTGGCTACCTATGGCGGCCCGCATCAAATTCAAGGCTCTAACGCTTGCCTACAAAGTAGTCTCCGGTTCTGCTCCCACCTACTTGAATGCCTTCATACAGACATACGCTACCTCCAGACCGCTGCGCTCCTCAGACGAACGACGTCTAGCTCTACCTCCGGTACGCTCAGGCCAATCCAAACTTTTCTCATCTGTTGTTCCTCGCTGGTGGAACACACTGCCAGTTCCTACAAGGGCAGGGACATCCCTCTCCATTTTCAAAAAACTCCTGAAGACCCAGCTCTTTAGAGAACATCTCCTCTCATAGCAACACTTACAACAAGTCTTGCTGATCCTAGCACTCACCAGCCGTCTTAAACTGACACGTAACTGTTAAAAACAGCACTCACTGATGCACTTATTCTTACTGTACTCTAATGTTTTTTAAATTGTCCTAATATTGTTGAGAATTGCTCTAAACTTAAACTGTTTACCATGTTGTTAGTCGCTTTGGCTAAAAATGCGTCAGCCAAATGTAATGTAATGTAATGTAATGTAATTAGGTTAAAGGGGAATTCCGGCGATTTTTCACATACTGTAGATTTTTCTCGAGGACACGAGTACTGTCGGTACGAAAACCCCCTGAAAACAATCGTTTTACCTAGCTCGAGTTGCTACAGCCAGGCAGCTACACTCTGGGGACATGAAAATGGGGGGACATGCCCCCACTCTAGCTGCCTGGCTGCTTGGGCGGTGGTAGCGTAGTGGTTAAGGACCTGGGCTAGCATGCAGTAGCCTGAAAGTTGTCGGTTCAATTCCTGTTGTTGCTTTCACTGTTGTGCCCTTGAGCAAGGCAGTTAACCCTAAGTTGCTCCGGGGACAATGTAATCCCTTGCATATAGTTGACATATGTAAGTCACTTTGGACATAAGTGTCTGCTAAATGTAATGTAAAAAAAAAAAAAAAAAACTTTAATGTCCATTTAGTTCCTGTTAGCAGTTAGTGCTGCTAGTTAAGTGCAAAGGTGATCTTGTACATATGGCTCCTTTGGTAATCTTTGGCTGTTTGTGAAACTGAATACATAAACTTGACCTTTGACTAGTGCTGTGCAGTTAAGCTGTCTTTATTGTTTATTTCCCTAACTACTCCAGGTGAGTAGCAGGATTGTGTTGTTAGTTACCTAGCCAGATGGTGTGTGGATAGAGTTACTAGGCAAAAACTGCACTCATGTTGTCTGTGCCTGAGGATACAAGAAGATATATGGCACAAATATGGCACAAGGTAAGCACACATCATGTATTTGCAATGGTGTACAGATGTGTGAGCTGGAAAATTAAATTACATTAGGCTACTTTTAATTTGAGACAGAATTATTTACTAAACTTAAGACATGGCATGAGATTGTGCACCACCTTTTATTTACCTTTCATATTTACAAAGCCTTAAATCTCAAGCGAATGGATAGCATCCTGGTCTGATCTCTCGTGTAGAGAGCCTTTATATGATTGAAATGCAGCAGACAGAAGCTTTGTGTTAGTGGTCTGGGGCCTGTTGCCGTCTTATGGTGGGAGAATGCACATGCGTGGTCTTTGGTCAGATGTTGGGAATTAAGTGTTCTTACAAAAATATGCTAGAGTGCTTATGTCACCTGAAGCTATTTACATTATTTACCAGTGGAAGATTTAGATTTAACCCAGGAGTTGGGATGTTCATGAGAACAGGATGAACAACCATGCTCTCTTGACAGCAAAAAGCTGCAGAGAATCTCTGTGTCTCGCTTTCTCTATCTTGCATGCACACATTGCATGCACACTCACTCACTCACACTCACACACACACTCTCTCTCTTTCTGTGCGAGTGTGTGTGTGTGTGTGTGTGTGTGAGAGAGAGAGAGAGAGAGAGAGAGAGACCCAAGACACAACCCCGACTCTCACCAACAAATATGGTAAGGAGTTAGTGCATCTCTGTCGAGGCCTAGGCCTGTACTTCCTTAATGGTAGGATGAAAGGGGACTCATTAGGTCGGTTCACAGTGTGTAGTTGACTATGCAATTACTGACATGGACCCCTCCATCAACGCATTCACTGTAAGACAACAGCTTCCTCTTTCAGATCACTGTCAAATCAATGTATACCTAAAAAGAACTATGCAAATCAAGATAACAGATGGTGGTATTGGAACAATCTACAGCACCTGGACTCACCCTAAACAATACAGAAGTTAAATTTCTGCTTTTTGCAGATGACCTGGTGCTGCTGTCACCCTCAGAACAAGGACTACAGCGGCACCTAGATCTGCTAGAGCAGGGATTCCCAAACTGTGGTACGCGTACCCCCGGTGGTACGCGAGCTGCTTCTAGGGGGTACGCGAGATGCAAAGGGCTATGGCGGACAGGTGTAAAATGAAAAATGTAAATCTTTTGTAATTAATTCATGAATAAATACATAATTTCGAATCAGGTCGTAATGATACGGAAACATGAAATTAAAGGATATAATTTATAAACTCTGTATGTGTTCATCAAAAAAAGGGCAGCTTATTATGACGCCTGGAATAGCTAGAATGCGTTACTTTTGAATGCGTTGGATGGTCCGTGGTCCATGGGGGGAAAGTTTCGCGGATAAAACAGGTTTTTGAAAACAACAAAAACAGAAAGGAGGGAAGGAGCAAAGCTAGGAGTTATTTCAGATGGGCAAGAAAGGTAACATTAAGCTAGGCTTTACATTTAACAAACTAAAGGTAGCCTACGTTTAGCCTTTCTAGGCTGTATAGCCTAATGTTGTCCAAACGAATACATCCTTGTCAGGCGTTGTTGTAGGCCTATTATAAGATATTGTATGTGGATGTAGTTAGGCTACTATGCAGGCTACTTTTCATAACTTTTTAACTGACCAAATGCACGCACCTAAAACCGGGAAACGGACAAATATTGTTAACGCGGGGGGGGGGGGGGGGACACATATGTGTTTATGTGTCGGATGGTGGGGGTACGCGAGCCGAGTCGGAATGTAGGCGGTGGTACGCGGAGGGAAAAGTTTGGGAACCACTGTGCTAGAGCAATTCTGTCAGAACTGGGCCCTGACAGTCAATTTGGACAAAACAAAGATTGTAATATTCCAAAAGAAAGCAAGATCTCAGGCAGGCAGACACCTTTTCACTCTAGGAAACACCGCTCTAGAGCATTCTTTATCTTATGATTATCTAGGCCTGAAACTCAGTGCCTCAGGAAGCTTTGACCTTGCAGTGAATGTGGTAAATGATAAAGCTCGTAGAGCTCTATGCCATCAAAAGAAATTTCCATAAAATACAAATCCCAATTAAAATCTGGTGCAAAATATTCTGCAGTGTAATAATGCCAATTGCATTATATGGATGCGAGGTATGGGGTCCACTCAGCAAGCTAGACTACACTAGATGGGACAAACATTCCACTGAATCCCTGCATGCAGAATTTATTAGAAACATTCCAGTCCAAAGGAAAACACCAACAAATGCATGCAGGGCAGAATTAGGCAGATTCCCATTGGCATTAAATATACAAAAAAGATCTTTAAAATTCTGGATCCACTTAAATTCTAGTGACGAGAACACCATACAGTTTCAAGCATACAAAACCCAAGAGGTCAGCCCTAAAACCAGTCCCCTTTGCCAGTTGGTTCTGAAGTTAACTAATACTCTAACCCATCGATCTCAGACCAGCACTGCTTTTCAAAATCAGATCAAAGTAAAACAAATTATAAATCAAAGTAAGAATAAATATCTGGAACATTGGGATGATCAAACAAAATCACAATCCAAATTAGAATGTTACTTGCCATTAAAACGAGATTATGAATTGGCAGAGTACCTCTCCACCGTCAGAGATACAAAGCAGAGACAAATTCTTACCAAGTACAGACTAAGTGACCACAGCCTTGCCATAGAGAAAGGCCGGCACAAAAAAACATGGCTTCCCAAAGAGCAGCGGCTCTGTGGTCACTGTACGACTGGTGAGGTTGAAACAGAGATGCACTTTCTCCTATACTGTCCAAAGTTTGAACAGATTAGAAAAAGATATTTTTTACAATTCTCAAATAAAATTCCAAATTTTAGCTCCCTTAAAGACTGTGATAAATTGGCCCAACTGCTAGGAGAAGGACTGACTGCTCCGCTGGCTGCAAAATATGTTATAGCTTGCCACGACATGAGGGACAGTGAGTCGGACACTTTGCCACAATGCCCGACCTAATGTCTGTACTTAATCCAATGTATTATAATGTGTACGCTGCCCGTGTGTGTGTGTGTGTGTGTGTGTGTGCCTGTGTGTGTGTGATCACATGCGTGTGTGTGTGTGTGTGTGTGTGTGTGTGTGTGTGTGTGTGTGTGTGTGTGTGGAAAAAGACAGCGAAAGTGAGGGTATACACGCATTTTTTCATGTTACTGTTTTCCTTAATGCTGTCAATGTTCTAATTGTTATGCTGTTTTAATTGTGCTTTGGCAACACTACTTACTTACAGTCATGCTAATAAAGCAACCTTGAATTGAATTAAATTGAGAGAGAGAGAGAGAAACCATTAGATCAGAAAAGATAATAAAGCAAAGACAAGTAAGATCAGTTATAGCCAGCCAGGACACAAGCATAACACATACTGGGTCCTTCACACAGGGTTCAACCTACCCTGGGGTCTCTCATACGGCTCACACATTGGGCACACCTCTGATTGCCTCACAAGATGCCATCTCACTTCTGACACCGTACGTAGCGAAGAGAGAGAGCAGTGACCCCACACAGCCTCGAACCTAAGTCTCCAGGGTTCTAAACCAGCAGCTTGTCTGCAACGCCAAAGAGTCAAGCTTGTTGGTGTGGCAGTCAGAATGCACATCAACCATAATGGTAGCATTCCGTCACAGGAAGACAGCAGATTTAAAGTCAGTGACTGTTCAAGTCAGCAGCAGTAAATGCTGGGTAGGGCGCAGGGTTCTTCTTGAACCTTTAGTGGTTGTCCTCTCCCTAATTTTGCGACATTGCTGTAAGAAGATGTAAAACATGTACTGAATATTGGACTGTTCGTAGGAACTTGAATGACTGGCCCGCTCCCACATTTTGATATTAGTTTATTAGTTTTGTGGGTGCTTGGACTTTTGAGTACCCCATGGAGTTGATGCATGTGTTTTGATCTGTGATGTACCTTCAGTACCTTTCCGGAAATGTTGTCATCTTTGCTGCCATCTTTAGGGGAAAGTCCTTAGGAGTCAATTGCCAAGTGTGCTCTGGAAATTCACAATTTCGTCGCCGTTTAAAAAAAAAAAAACCATAGTCCAGTATTTCTTTTGAAATTGAAATGAAGTTGTATGGACTGGACTATGTTTTTTTTTTTTTTTTTTAAACGGCGAAGAAATTGTGAACTTTCCCCTTAAGATGACAGCAAAGATGACAACATTTCCGGAAAGGTACTGGCTTGATGAAATTCATTCTGGACTCTCTATCCGACCACATAAAGACCTTGGGATACTTCGGTTTGGCTTTAGGGACCCTCTACTCACTACCACGTAAGTGTAATGTTGTTTGGAACTGTAGAAGAGGTATAAAAATAGCGTTTTGTAGCGGCGAAATAATATGCCCTTCTCACTTCCACGCTAACGAGTTTTGACTAAAAACGGTAACATCGAACTTTCTTAAAACACATCCGAATGACATGATTTGGATGTCAACTCAACGTATGTACTCCCAATCATCCGTAAATTGATCTAAAGTGCATTTTACTCCGGATAATTCCTTTAACAAATCCTTCTTGCAAATAGGAACAATTGCTTAAAACAGTTTTACCTGTGCTCAAAACCAAACAATGTCTTCAGATCATTCACAAAGCAGTGAAAATGAAAACACTACCGAGCAAGCAATCATTACACACTGCATCAAAAATGGAGAACACAGTGTTCAGGGCAGGGCATAGGGGCTATAGATCCAGGAGAAATGTTCATTTTTTTTAATGCATTGGCATCTAAAAAATAAAGCAAAACAAAATAAACTAATATCACTTTTCAGGTTGTACCAAGAACAGTAACGTAGATCGGAAACCTCAATACTGACTCTTGACGTCAATAGTTTTTTCCCCAGTGGTTTTTACCAGTTCCTGTATGGACGCTTAATTGGTAAAGATTTTTGGCTTTTGGTTATTAGGATTGGTGGCTGAGGTTTCAAACTGTGAGTGAGTCACAATTTTTTATCATTGCCACTATCCTTTTCCTTATTCCCAGGCCTTGTTTACTATTTACACAGAGCAAAAAAGGGAAACAATTGTTTATAATAATGGTGTGCGAGTTTTTTCTTGATTGACTGTTACATTGTCCAAAACTAACGCACCCGCACGGCCTTGAGTAAGTGGCGTGAGACCCTACCTGTCTAACTTGAACAATTGTTTGGAAAGCAAACTGCTCTTCATCCTTGATGGAGAGATAGGCTTGAATAGATCAGTCGTCACCACTCAGATAAGCCTTTAAAGGTGCCATGTGTAAGAATTGAGGTAAAAATATCCAAAAATGAGCTACTGTACGCGCATCAAAAGAATGAGAATAAATTAGGGCGATGATGTCATTTAAAAAATGACAAGGTATAGTGCTGCAGGGATATCAACCTGAATTAGCATGCTAAATTACTAGCCACAGCCCGACAGGTGTCATAATGCCAGTTTCGGCCATTGGAGGCGGGCAACATAACCACCAGCCAAACTGCAATACATGTGTCTCGGTTGTTACTGTAGGGTAGACCAACTCACTTTCTGGAGGTATACTGCCCCCATCTTTTATGGAATGTGGAGTATGAATTGATTTTTTGGCGGACATTACAATTGATTTTTTGGCGGACATTACACATGGCACCTTTAATATGCAATCATTTGTTATGACATTTATTCATTGTTGATTTATTATGCAATGTTTAAAAAAAAGTGGTGCAACATAACTTCAATTTGAAAAGTTTATAATGCAGATGTCGCATGATTTAGCAGGTCATTACAATTGTTGTGGTATGACTCAATACATGCCACTAGATGGTGCTGTTTAACAAGCTAAAGTGTTTCCTTACATTTTATTTTCACAATTGTTTATGCCAATCCTGTTTGGATTTCTCTCACAGTGGAAGCGTTCAGACTGCACCTATAATCAATGAAAGCTGTTAGAGTTGTAGATTTTTTGAGTATCCAAGTTCTTTAACATTACTCTTCATTTTATATCCATTGAAATGAATATTGTACCAAACCATTAATGGGAACTCCCAAGAATGTAAGAACATTTTAAATAAAACAAACTGCACTGTAATGATTTGTTAGGGTTTACACTTTCACACATTAAAGTAACAATAAGGAGTTTTGGTCTAAAACTACTAGAACTAACTAAGTCACATATAGCATAAACAGCTCAGCTGTCATGAAAATATGATGAAATGCTAACTAGTGTTTTACACATATAGTTGCCAGTGATGTGCCGTGAAAGCTTTTCTTACAATTCCGTGGGCATGCCATGGGGTCCTCCATTCCGAAACACAGAACGACAAAGTGCACATCCTGGTTTGTTGGATACAGGCATCATTTAGGAGGTTATTCGAAGGCTTGTTTAAAATGTTTTTGAAACCCATTGTGCATGATTGTGATACTGTGGCTCAGATTCCCTGTCAATGTCAGTGTTTGCATGCTTATTTATTTATTTAATTATGTTTTTTCTCGCATGCCCAAATTTCCGTCAATGAGTCCCGGGACACTGAAAGACCGGGGTACACGAAACTTGGTGGGCATGTAACCCCACATGGATAGCATGGAACCATCGTTTTCGTTTTGATCTGTAGCCCCCCCGCTGGACTGGACCCCCCGAAAGGAGGGTAGGGCAGACACAGTTTTCTGTGAATATCTTGAGAACTGTAGGGCCTAGGACGACCATTTTTTTCCGTATGTTTCCCTCCAGGGGTCATGTTAACCCATTTCATGTGCACACATGTGCACAAACAGATACACACACACACCCACATACATTCACAGTAATCATACGTATAACACATACTCACACAGTAGACATATGTACGCTTGCATGCACAGGCACATACGCAGGCACACACACAAGCACACACACACACACACCCACACACACACACACACACTCACACACACACACACCCACACACATAACATAAACATAACACAAACAATCAAGAATTTCTCAGAATTATGAACAGGCAAGATGGAGGTGGGGTTATATAAAATTAATTTTACATGTGAAATCTATGAACTAATCATGTTTTGGTACTTGTTGTCCAGCAGATACCAAGAATTGAGTGTGGATAATGCAATTTAGTGAGACAGTTAGAATCATATAGGCCTTTCAGCGTGATTTCTTTTTGTGGAAAAAATGTACTGGACTGGGCGGCGGTCATATTTTGTACCGCTCTGCGGTACATCTAGTTTTAGTTCATAACGGCAGGCTAGTGCTTAAGAGACAGGTAATACAAGGGAACCAAAGAGAATAATATGCACATTGAATAGCATGGCTTCTGAGCACTAGGTCTTCTTTAGACAAGCCAAGAACCAGTTAGTGGTATTAGAGCTTTTTCAGTGTTTATGGAAAGAATTAAGTCTGAGTAAAAATCAGGACTCTTTCTTTATGAAAAAAGGAGTGTTTATTTTTATTTCTCGTCCTGTTTAGCCTCTGTGACAACCAGAAGTGATGGCAGTCCAGAAAAAGCAAGCAGTCAACTCTGCAGTAGCATGCAGAGAGTCTGGGTGTAAATCAGAGTCTTAATCAAACTTACCAAATGACACAAGTGGCCAATGCTCAAATGTACCGTACTATTCAAAAGTTGGAATCACAGAGAAGCGTCTTTGTTTTTTTAAAAACAATTACATGATATTATGTCAGCATGTTTAACATACTAATTCATCATTGGAAAACCTTTTTTTACAATTATGTCTAATTGGTTATAGCTCCTTGAGTATTTGACTTGTGATCTTAAGTAAGGTCTAAAAATGGTCAGGAGGAAATAGTTTTTTTCTTCAGAAACATGTCTTTCTACTGCTGTAACACATTCTACAGGGATTTAAGTTCTCCATCGTACGAAGGATTGTCGTCAATCGTGTTTGTGCTATAACACACAGACAGCCTTGCTTATTTTGGTTACACTGCGACAGGAGGTTATGACTGTATGCTGACAAAAAATAACAATGCAATTAAAATAGTCAACTTAAAACTTTGCTATAAAATATTAATTTATAGTACAAAACCATAACCAGTAGGCCTACCAGAACCTTGCATATTAGCGTCATGATTTGTGTGCATCTGATGTTAAAAACCATTATTTGGCAAGGCCACTAGCCGTCATGGATGCATTGTTGCTAAACAAAGGCACATGTGTCTGAGATAGACAAAACCGTTATATATGGATAATATATGGAGATGGCCTTGGTTGTTGGAAACGGGGGAAAAACGGCAAGCCATACAGTTCATGGTATAAAGAAATGAAAGTGCCAGGGGTTTGCTTTTACGTGGTTTGCTGCAAGAAAATTACTTATGGAAGCAATGGAAAAAAAGTTTTAGCACGCCACCAATCTGAAGATAAGGCTAACATTCGTGCTCTTTTCATTTTCATTTCATTTTCATATAATTTCATTATAATTTCATTTTCATTAAATGCTGACGAGGCAACAAATGGAAATATGGACAAGATCTTGAATGTTCTGATTTGTTACATTGATGAGGAAATGAAAAGTCTTGAAAACTTGATTTTATAGATTTGACTTGGTGTTGAATTGCATATTAACAACAAAAAGAAACCTCCCCTTTAAACACCTTTGGCCTGAAGTGATTAAATAAGAGTGTAAGTTAAAGCCTTTCTACAATATGATTGCTAGTAGAAAAGAACAGCAATGGTTGGTCAGCAATGGTCAGGGATGGTACTGAAATATTATTTTGTTCATCAGAAAAAGAAAACACTCACAATTTGCCTTATTCACGCAGTGGCTATTGCTGGCCAAAACGAGGCTACAGGGTCAAACCATAGGATTGTTATGTTCTATGCATTTGCCCGTAGATGGCATTTTCCATTGCTTCGCTGTGTTCTTTCTTTTAAAATGAGAATAAATCAATTTCAAGAGGTGAAAATCACTAGATCGAAACATGTGGAGGCTTTTATGTATTTTTCCGGGGTATTTGAAAAGTTTGCGCTAGTATGAAAGATAAAGTTTATAACGAAATGTAACAGTAAATTTGCCTAATCTGTTCTGATTAGGTCTACATAACGTTATTAGCCTGGCCTACTGTCAACCGGGGTGCTTCGGACACTTTTTTTTAAAAAATTTGGAATTTATTTACAAACCTGAAAAAAAATCGGCAAGTAGGCTATGCATTGATTGCATTCAGGAAGCATTGCACCATGTCGATAGCAGTTTACACCACGTTAGTTTCAGTTTTATTAATAAAAATGAAGAAGTTCTATTTTCAATAATTGCTTCAATCATCGGAGACACAAACTGCTTATCAATTTGCAAAAAAAACGTTCCTTTTCTATAAAACTTTGCTCTGGCATAGTATTTCACATTGTTAATTTGGTTTGTGTAGAACAGAAAATTGGTTGCTACGGAAACATGATGTCACACTTTAGTACTCTATTGGCCTGAAAAAAGTTCAGTCAATAGATTTTTTTTCACTTCAATCCCTGCATTCTATCACTATTTATAAAAGTAAGGATAGCAATGGGATATGAGCTGAAGACATCTCCCAAATGTGTGCACCATAGAACAGTGCAGTGTCTGTAACCAGGGTACAAAAAGACAACAGTGCAGGTAAATAACAAACAAATGCCTCATAGGTCCTCACCTGTCCGTTTTTTTTAAATATACCCCGATAATACCAAGTTAATTAGAGCCTTCCTTTGGAACAGTCAAAGAAAAAAGCCATATCTAAGACTGACCAACGAAAGGATAGGTAGGGTGGAACATTATAGACAAATCTAATTTGAAGTGTTTGGATCACAGAGGGAAAAAACTGTACAGAGTACATGAAATATGCTGGAGAGAAGTGCATAAGGCCATCTGCCAAGCATGGGAGAGGAAATGATGGTGAGGCTTTGTAGTATGTCACTTGTACAGATGAAAACAATAAATAGCACCACCATTTTATAACCCCATCACCAAGCAGTGCCCTGTGGACACTTAACACTTAACTGAGTATTTTTGGAAATCTGAATTTTTCTGTCATGTTCTTTGAAATGGGAATGTTTTGTGTCTGCCCATAAGTATGGCACCCTTGTGGCACAGGCAGACAGCTGGACTCTGTTATTGAATTGTTTTATTTCGCCAGATCAAGCAGTAATGTTTTACTATAGCAAAGTTAATGCCAGCTAACAGTCATTCCTTATTTGTCCCTCTAGCCAGCGAAGCTCTGGCCTCTGACTGATCTGGGTCCTTCTCTGTGAAAAGGCTTTTTAAATGTCTCTTCAAATGGACTATAATTCTCTCCCCTTTTACTCCCCCCCCCCCCCCCCCCCCCCCTTTGTGTATTCAAGACCGTTTTGCACAGGCACATGTTCAGGCTTTGATCGATGTTAGAGCACATTCTTTACAAGGGATTGTTTTCTCCCATAACAAAGTCATTAAGTGGTTTTATGGCTTGCATTTTGCAGCTCTGACTCGGCCTTTCTGAGAGCCGTTTCTTCCCTTACTGAGATTGGTCTCAGAGTGGTCTCAGACACTTACACTTTATGGCTTCAGTGATTCTCTGTGAAGTTACTCGGTGAGGGAGTCTGTTCAGTTACAAGTCTTTTAGTTGCAAGTGCGGACTTTGCCGGCAGGGGGCAGCATTGCACAGTCTATATATCATGTCAGGGAGCAAAGCACACCGGCTGTCCGTCGAACATCTTGAGATGAGTGGACTTAGCTCTTTACCATCATCTCTGGCTCATTAACCACTACTATGTCCAAGGAAATGCGCGGAGAACTCCCCCACAAAAGCCACTCATAACACACATCCTTCTCACTTTGATCAGCAGGGCCGGTCAGTAAGTGGGTGTGAAGCTTTACACCAAACTGACAAACACAACAACTGTGTTTCCACAGAGGCGTGAGGGCGCTTGCAGCAGAAAGGTGATCAGTCCCTCATGCTTCAGGTCAGGAGGCAGCATAGTTTATATTTCTGTCGATGCTGGGTTCTCTCATAGGCATATATCTTTCTGTGTGTGTGTGTTTTGTAGGGTGTGAGGTGTGTGTGTGTGTGTGTGTGTGTGTGTGTTTGTTGGAGTGTATGTGGGTGGATGGGTTGGGGGACCAGTGCTGCTGCCTTGTCTCCATACCAGCCTTCTCTCCGAGGGGGTGGAATGACTCCCAGGGAGCTCTGGGTGGGCTTGGCCTGAGGCGGGAGCCCACAATGTGCTTCCAGTTTACCAGGTTACATAAGCATGTCCCCCCCACCCACCCAAAAGATATCATGGCTTTTGACAACTCTGGTCTGCCACAACAAATCAAGACTGAAAAATAATAAAATAAGTAAATAAATAAATAAATAAATAAAATAAAAAACAAAACAAAAGGGGTTCCAAAGAACCAAATGTGGCATGTAAACAACTTTGCTCTGCAGGCCTTGCGATTGGCCTCTCACAGTGAAGGCTATTGTTCCTCCTTCCTTCTCCCCAGTGGGCCCAGTGCCCCCACCACCACCTCCATCAGCCTCCTCCTTTGCAGACAGCGGGGGGATGGCTGGAGGGGTGGTGATGAGGATTAGGGTTGTGTACATGTCATGGATCGACCTACAGAAGCAGTGGCTGTTCCACTAACCCCCTAGCCTGACGAGCCAGACCCACATTAAAATGTAGGGTCTGGGCACTCACCGTTCGCAGTGCTCAGTCCGAGGGGCGGGATAATCAGTTGTCTTTCAAATTCCCTCTGCACACTATAGGACAGCGGCAGCGCTATGAGTCCCATGCGTTTCCAACCAGCTGAGCTAGTTGGCTAGTTCAAACGTTTACCAACTTAATAAAAGCTTAACTCGTGTCACACTGTTCGCCAGCAGCAACATCTTATTTGTTTTCAAGTAGCAGGGAATTCAAGCCAAACCGTTGCAACTCTGCCACCAATCATTATGTTAAACCCAACCACTCTATACACGATTTCATTGGCCTGATTATGTTTCGATTTCTGGAGCTCACAAGCCAACGGAGAGTTGCTAGACTAGCCCTGGCAGCAAATGTAATTTGCTGCCACTAGGGGCGCGTCTAGATTTCTAGGCTACTAACCCCCCCGTTGCTAAAGGAACCCGATCACCATCTCCCCCTGATTCCATGTCCCCGCAAACGCCCAGGATCCCTACCCCCCCAACATCAAAATGTGAGAAATGCAGCAGGCATCAGTCTGAGGGAAAGAGCAAGTCTTCCGAGTTGTTTTTTCTTTTTTTTTTTTTTTTTTCTTTTTTTTTTTTTCAGGGCGCGGGAGTCGCGTATGGCGACCCACACATCTGTTACTCCTGTCTCCTACGCAAACAATGGGACAGTGTTGCCCAGGGTGAGGCCCTCCAACGTGTTTGGGTGGCTCTAATGGATTAGATGCCAGGGAGAAGGTGTTGTTTTCATGCCTGAGATAATGTATGCCATCCTGGGTAGCCTGGAACTTTGATTAAGCACCGCTCAGCAGCATGTGGCTAAGTTGCATCCGCATAAGAAGATGGCCGTCAAAGATGATGTACATCAGGACTGAAATGTCCGATCGCTTTAGCGCCTTAACGCTGCGATTATTACACAGACTGCGCCTAGACAAGAATCCAATCGACTGGCAGTTGCAGTTTAAGCTTTATTCCTTGCTGAACTCGTTGAACCCTTCTCTACAGGCCTACGTACTGGGAAGAGTGGGTAATGGGGGTTGGGGATGGTTTTGAAGGGGGGTTAGTGTTACTGTTGGGCTTCTTAAGGCGTGACTGCAATTAAGAGTTATCTGTGTTTGTCTCGCCTTCCACGCCATCCACACAAGCACTCCTAGACAGGGGGGCCTACTGTAGGACAAACAATATCGATGTGAATGAAGCCAAATGGTGGATACACACCACCCACCCACGGCCCAGGCTGAGCGCAGTCTTAGGAGCACTCGCTGTTTATTAGGGAACATAAACAACGACACAACATAAAACAACAACAGACATGGAGGGGTGGGGGGTGGTTGATGCGGGGGGGGGGATCTAAATGGGGGGGCGGGTACAAAAGGGCGGCAAAGATGAACAGAACAGAGGAGGAAGAGGAGGAGGGGAGAAAGCGTGTGATTATGAATTTCCAATGGCTTCCTGGCCTTTAGAAACAACAGCTCAGACATCAGATGTCTGATAGGAATGAAAGGGTGAAAGGCTGTCATTACCATCACTGAAACAATGCAGGAATTTGGTTGTCATGCATTTTTGCCTAATTGACTGTTTTGGTATTGGGGCGAGGGGGGTGGGGGGTTGTGCCTCTGATGGTCCAGGCGGCCCCACTCTCGGCCTGCTGGCTGGGGGGGCGGCTCGGCAGGGCTTTCAGCTGCACCCAGCAAGAACCTTCCGGAGAGCCTTTGATGGAAAGAGAGAGGCTAGAAAGAAAGACGGGAAATGTAAAGCAACGAAGAACGAAGGCTCCTAGACCACAATGGCCTCCATTTATGGACCCTCCCTCCAAACACTTGATTCTCTTTTCGGTTTTGTCGTAGTTTCTTTTTTCTCTTTCCTCCTCCCCTCCCCATCTCCTCATTGCTGCGAAGCAGGGGTGGCCCCTCTCAGAAGAGCCTGCGTCAAAAAGAGTTCCGTGGGTAAACACCCCCACATATACAGTTCAGCATTGGGGCGAGTGGGGGGGGATGTGTTCTCTTTTTATTTTTTATTTTTTTGTGAGGCGTCAATGAAGGGTGAAGAGAGTCCGTGATGGTACCCCCCAAAAAAAAATACTTGCAAGGCGGGAGCTCTGCTCGTTTGCATAATTAACTGTTGACACTAAGTCCTCCTAATGAAGGCCCATTGAAGTCAATGACCCCCATCTTGCAACAATGATGGGAATGAATGCCAGTCTGCCTCGGCAAGCACAGGGGTTAAAAGAGCGCCGAGACGGGCCACGCCGAACCACAGCGAGGCCCTCGGGGCTCGCCCTCGCCTGTTCTCCCCTCAGCAGGAAAAAAAGAAAGAAAAAAATGGAGGAAATTAGACACATATCGGGTTGTCGCCATGCAGACTGGGCCATGGACGTTTGATCCATCTGCGGTTCAGATGGACTAGCAGCGCTGTGACCCAAATGCCATGTCAGGCTTTTGTCCTTCGTTTTCAGGCTACACTTTGAGGGACGGACATGGTTGAAGAAGTTTATCACTGTGACACACACACGCACACACACACACACACACACGCAGTCTCCTCTGGCACAGTTTTGGTCAGGAGATGACTCCAACAAATGCAATCAAATGCTTGCTATTTGCCCGGTCCTCTCTTTTTTTGTGTGGGGCAAAATCAGCTTCCACTCAGGGGTTGCCTGAGGATACCCAAAGGGTGGAAATGGGCTCCCAAACAATAGGACTCGTTCACCAAAGCTTCTATGAATGTTATGCAACGGTTACAAGGAAATCAGGAACTTCATCTGGTTGTTGCTCAAGACCCAGGATCAGGATTTTTTAAGTCCCACTGCCCAGCTTTTTTCTCATTGTAGCCCATAACTTGAAGGACTTTTGCAGCCAGAGGTGTTCTTAAAATTCTCATGTCTATATGGTTTAATTTAAAAGTTAATATCGAGGGCTAAGCTGAAACTATGCCTTCACTGTAAATGTGCAATTGTCAAAGACAACACATGCTTACTAGACAATACAGACTGACACATTACCGTGTGTAGTTGAGTGGAGGCCTTCTAACCTTCTAAAAAAGTCTCCCACTTCACAGGAATAGTATATCCTTTGAAGGGTCTTTTCCGCTACTTGTGTATACTGATAGGAAAAGAGGAGAAGACATAAGGAGAGGAGAAGCAATCTAGTTGCAGGAAAGGCTCTCTGTAAGCCCATTTGTTTCCTGTGGAGCCAGGTGTGTTTGAACCTGCCTCTATTCTGAATGCAATTAGTGTCTATACACGTCCTTCTTTATCGTAAGATGCTCATTCACTAGGTGCAACACCCAACCGGGTCTGTGTAGACACTAATTACATTCAGAATAGCGGCGGGTTCAAACACACCTGGATCCACAGGAAACAAATGGGCTTACGCCTTTCGTGCAACTAGTCAATAGGAAGATATTTTGCAACAAGTTCACTAGAGGCATTGTGAAAGGCAGGATGGCCTTTTTGGCTGAAGTTTGCATACTTTGTGATTTGAAAGGTCTGGAACACTTATCACCTTATTTCGAGAACATGGTCTTGATTACAATCTGTCCCTTGTGCTCGAGCAGCTCCTTTCTGCGCTGTTGAGAACCATGCCTGAAATGAAAGCTTCGGCTGAAGTCCAGAAGGGGGGGGGGGGGGGGGCATTAGAGGCCGAAATATGTTTCTGGGGAAAGCACTTTACTACTAGTGTATCAAGCGTAATGACTACTACAATTAAAAGGGAACAATTACCTAAAATGTGTGTGTGTGTTTTAATGTGTGTATTTGTGACTAAGTAAGTGAATGCATGTGTGTGTGTGTGTGTGTGTGTGTGTGTGTGCGTGCGTGCGTGCGTGCGTGTTTGTGTGCACAGTCTTATGCCCCCTGTGAAATGCCCCTTTAGTATGAAGGTTTTTATTTGGTATAGTTCAGTCTGTGTTGCTTCCTGATTCCTTGGCCTCTGTACTGTTTTAAGAGGCTGGTGTCTCAGCTAACTGTCCCTGGGGAGACTCCGCAGTGGTTCCTCTGGGGCCATGATGTCTGTTGGCAGCCCTGACAAGCCCCTCACTTCCTTATGGTTTTGGTTGGTGTTATCTGGTGGTTGTCGGTGTTGTTAGTTTTGTTGGTAATGTTGTTCTGGATGATTACCTTGTCATACAACATGTGAGGCCAGTTATAGTGAGAGACATGTCATACATTGTCCTCATAAGCCACCGCTGGGTCTGCAATAGACTGCCAAGCCTTTTTAATGGCAAACATAACACTCCTGTACTCTATACTGATTGTAATAATCCCTGTGATGCTTTTTTGTTCGTTGTTTCTGGAGGTCATAAGGTCAATGGATGACTTTTGAGATGGACTTTTTTGCGCAGAAAGAAGCAGGCGTTACTTATGGTAACTGCTCTGTCTGAGGTCCGTAAAAAAAAAGCAAAACACCACCAACCCCCCCCCCCCCGCCCCCCCCTCAAGCCTTTGCTGCACCTTGCCAACTTGATGAAGCTAGATCTCTTCCATAGACTGGGGTGACCAAGTAGGTGGTTAGTTTTCCAAAGTTTCCAAAAGCAATTGGATTGTTGCTGAACCAGAGAGAGATGGTGAGATTAAGGCTGTGTGTTCTGTGAAGTGGTTAGCACTCAGGTACGCTGCTGTGAACATGTGAGTCACATTCCGACATGCTACTGGTGGAGGATCATGGCTGACTACAGAACTCAGTTGTGTAAGACGCATTAACTGTTGCCTTGCTTCAACAATTTCGGAGAAATGCAAAATATTCAGCATGGCCGCCGGGGTAGATTTTCACGTTGAAAGGCCAAAAACACTGCAGTTGACAGGCGCTACCACACAGTTGGGTACTTACATTTATTAATTTAGCAGACACTTTAATTTTTTTCAACTTTAGATATGTCAATTACATTACAAGGGCCATTGTCCTCAGAGCAATTCGGGTTTAAGTGCCTTACTCAAGGGTACAACGGTGGAAGCCGGGAATTGAACCCACAACTTTTCAGGCTACTGGATACTAGCCCAGCTCCTTAGCCAATACGCTACCACCGCCCATTGGTACAAAGCCAGTTACTCTGTGAGATTCACACAGTTTTGAGAGGCTGTCTCATCATCCATGTGATGTTTTTTTGCGCTTCCCGCAAAATGAAGGCTCAGTGCCCAGACACCATAAATGAAGACGCTCATTTTTTTCAGCTCTGTTCCCATCAGTCTTCGGCTCCAACTTGATTTCATTGTTGATTTGGCCAATGTGCCACAAACCAGAGGTGTTCACTGCATGCTTCACAAAACCTAGAGGTCACAACCAGGTTCTTCCAAAAAATGTCACACGCACGCACACACACACACACACACACATGCACACACATGCACACACACACATGCACCCCACCCCCTTCTCCCCCTTCTCCTTTTCTTGTCTGTGAAGATGTTACTCATCTCATACTAATAGCTTTTCCATTTTATTCGTCTCACACCCCCCCAGAGACCTGTCTGGGGCCATTTTAGGGCCTTTAAAAAGTCTGACGCTCCTCCTGAACGTCTTTCTCTCTTGCTTTCTCGCTCCCTCTCTCTCTGTGTCTGTCTATGCCGCTCTCTCACTCCCTGTTTTGCGACATGATGAGCGTGGTTCATCATAAACCCCCCAGCCAGCCACTTTTGTCTCCCTTGTGTTGTCTAATGTGTGCATTACCCACGGCTGTAATTAATAGTGCTGTCCAGGACTGTGGGTCTGACCACTGGTCCAGGTGGTTTGAGTTGAGGGATTGTCTCCATTAGGGAGCCCTAAGCTCCCGCAAAGTCTTGCCTCGGAAGCCCGTTTGGAGTAAAGTGGGACCAGAAAGTGCATTTCCCCCATGTGAGCTTGATTGTCAGGTTGCTTAAGAACATACTGAAAGAAGTAGAAGAAGAAGAAGTAGAAAAAGAAGAGGAAGAGATAGAAGAAGTAGAAGAAGAAGTAGAAGAAGAAAAGGAAGATGAAGAGGAAGAAAACAATTTAGGCTATCGCTTTTTAGGACTTGCATCTTTCTTGGATCAGTAGGGCCTAGAGGAAATGAGGAGAAGGGACTGCATGTTTTAATGGCGCCATATCAATATAAAGAAATTTACCACACATGCAGATGTACCAGGAATGAAAGAGCAAAAGGGTCCACGGAATTTAGTACTCTACGAATAGAATGTAGTGTAGATAGTTTAAGTCTGGGCGATAGCTGGTGAATGTAGGGCGAGAGCTTTCCCTGCCACCCCCCCCCCCCCCCCCCCCCCACCTCACCTCACCCTCCTCCGCTGCTGTCAGATGGGGCCGCCCACTCCCGGGCCCCTCTCGGGCCTTCTCACATTTGTTGCCGGGCCTTCAAAAGGGGGCCCCTCGGGCTTTGATCCCCCAATACCGGTGAGGAAAACATCTTTTGGGGCGACATTGTGGGGGGGGGGGGGTTGTTTTTTTCCTCCTCACACTCTCTTTCTCTCTCTCTATCTCTATCTCCCTCTCTTTCTCTTCTCTCTGTTCTCTCTTCTCTTGCTGTCCTATGCTAATACCTCTGCGCTAATCACCCTTCCCAATTACAAGATTTATATTCCGCAGTGGGCTCACCCACTTCGGGGGCCCCTGTCTGGCTGTCCCCAGTGCCCTGTGTGCAGTGCCCCTGTGTAGAGAGGGTGCCCTCTGTGTGTGTGTGTGTGTGTGTGTGTGTGTGAATGCCACCAGAGAGAGCGACAGAAAGGGGAAAAGCATGAAAACATTCCTATGACGGGGGAGCCCTCCCACTGCCGCCACAACTCCCACCCCCACACTGCTCTCTTCCCCTCCCCTCCCTTTCGTGTACATTTTTAATGAGGTCACGAAAATCAAATTTGTTCCGGGATAGACTTCAGACAGATAAATGTTTACTCATTGTTTGGCGACGGTAAGGCAAGGCAGACCCTTGGCGGCTCCAGCGCTCGGCCCTGTCTGTAGGACATGCTGTTCGGCTCATATTTCTCCTGTAGCTCGTTATTCCTCTTTCGCTTTCTTTCCTACATCTATCCTCTTCTCTTTCTGTCATTCTTTCTTTCTTACTTACTCTCTTTCATTCTCTCTTTCTCTGCTATCTCATCCAATTACGCAAACAAAGAGAAAAAGAGTGTTAGAAACATAGACAGAGAGAAAAAGAGAGAGAGAAAGAGAGAAAGAGAGAGAGAGAGGGAGGGAGAGACAGAGGAAAGGGAAAAAGAAAGACCTCTTCAAACTTAGAACTGCAGGTGTTGCAGACCAGGACAAACACCGTGTGTTGCTAGTGCCAGGCCACACAGCCTTGACCCTGACACAGCTGCCCCGTTGTGTGAGAGCTGCAGTGGGCAGCACCGTGCAAGTCGCCTGCCCCTTGGGCTCCACACACTTGGCACTGGGACCAGCCATGTTTGGGGGTCTGGCAAATAAAAACAACAAACGCATAACAAGTAAACAAACAAGCTCTTGGATTAGGATTCTGACTAGCTCATGAGAAAGAGGAGAGAGAGAGAGAGAGTGTGTGTGTGTGTGTGTGGGGGGGGGGGGGGGAGGTTTGTAAGAGAGAAAAGGAAAAAGTGATCGGGATCTATGTGTGTGTAAAGATATCGATATAAATATAAAGACTTCAATTGCTTATAATTTCTTCAAAAGACACAAAGGCTCCTATCATGCACTCGGCACAAGGTGGCGCAAAGTGCGTTGCAAGCTTATTCTTATCTTACACTCAATAAAGAGTTGATTTTTCATGCACTCCTCTTCTATTAAACCTTGTGCCCAGGGATGGGGTAATTAGCAACATAATGTGTGGTCTGGCGCATGATCCAAAAATCACCATCTTAAACTCACTAAAAATCATTACGCCACTGACCAAGAAAACCTGGACTAAAAACAAAAAGCGCATAAAAGCACAGCTATTTTGAAGGTGCAGTGTCACAAAATGTAAGCAGACCTTAGCGACAAGTCCCAGGCAATGACTCATCCAAAGAAAGAATATCCTTAGGATTTGTATTCAGCCTTTCGAACATTATTGGGTTATGTGCTGCTTTTTTCATTCTATGATTGTAACCACGTGTCAGTCAATAATGAAAGTAAATAACCAAGTGTAAAACTGCATACTAGACCACGGTGAAGTTCGTTTCAGTTTGGATGAGTTCAAATAATAGGTGAGTGTAGATGCATGTAGGCTACACTCTGCTAGTCACACACATGTTTTAGTAAAGCAAGGTTTAGTGAAATCCTGGTGTTGCATACACGGTCTCGCATGCAAGTAGATTCCTTCAGATGCCTTGACCATCACGCATCTGAATACCAACACGATGTTTGATTTTGCACTCCTTGCTCCAGACCACAACACACCCATGACTGATTAAGAAAAATAAGTATGGAGTTACATTTATCCCTCTTTTATGAGCGAGCAGTAGAACAATTTGAGCACAGAAAAAAAAATATTTTGAGGACAAATGAAACTCGAGCACAAAAAACTTGTACTGTAGTTGAGCAAACAGGAATCTATTCTGTGCTCCTCAAATGTCTTTGCATGTTTGCTAAGATCAATATACATATTGTATGTGCAACAACAGCCCCCTTTCATTCAGTTTCACTCTACGTGCTCACATTAACTGTTCCTCCGCTCGCTCTGGAGATATCTTTCACGCTCGCTCAACTTCACCTGTCCGCTTGCTCACAAACTGTAGAAAGCGTTACGTTTGTGCTTGCTCAAAAAAAAAAATTCTGCGCTCAATTTGTTCTACTGCTCGCTCATAAAAGAGGCACACTTGTATCTCCATACATAAGAACAACTGTGTGTGTGAACTGGCCACACCCTAAACGTATTTTAACCATTCAGAATGCGTTTCAGATCGTTAAAATAGAACCCTACATCAGAGGAAGCAAAGACATTAGCAAAGTCCTTTTAGGCAAGTCCCTCCACTCGGCGGCCATATTGTAATGCTTTTTGGCCACTTATCGGGCATCTATTTCGGGCAGAACTGGGTGCGTGCAAGGCTTCACGAATCGCGACACACCAACCTCGCTCCAGCTGCGAGATCACAACACATAATTGGCACGATGTATTCACATGTCAACTTTTGCCGGCAGAAGGGGCGGAATATGTGTAGACGACTACCATGTTTGTGTCATGAACTAACCACATACATTTCTATGGGAGATTCTTTGAGTGCTGTGTTTCCTTATTAGGTCTCTGACATTAACAGGAGATTTCCTAGGAACTTTGTGGCTTGAATGTGATGAAATTTTAACTAACCCCCATGCACGCATTTACAGTTTTTGGGTGTCGCCATTTCTGAGAAAAAAAAACACACTCCACACTCTGGCCACACCTACACTGTAGGGCAAAATTAGAAGAAAGCCAAGCAAACATGCAAATGTTGCACAACCAAGTTTTAAAATAACTAGATGTACCGCAGAGCGGTACAAAATATGACCGCCGCCCAGTCCAGCACATTTTTTCCACAAAAAGAAATCACGCTGAAAGGCCTATATGATTCTAACTGTCTCACTAAATTGCATTATCCACACTCAATTCTCACTGGTATCTGCTAGACAACAAGTACCAAAACATGATTAGTTCATAGATTTCACATGTAAAATTCATTTTATACAACCCCACCTCCATCTTGCCTGTTTATAATTCTGAGAAATTCTTGATTGTTTGTGTTGTGTGTGTGTGTGTGTGTGTGTGTGTGTGTGTGTGTGTGTGTGTGTGTGTGTGTGTGTGTGTGTGTGTGTGTGTGTGTGTGTGCGTGCGTGCTTGTGTTTGTGCCTGCGTATGTGCCTGTGCATGCAAGCGTACATATGTCTACTGTGTGAGTATGTGTCATACGTATGATTACTGTGAATGTATGTGTGTGTGTGTGTGTGTGTGTGTATCTGTTTGTGCACATGTGTGCACATGAAATGGGTTAACATGACCCCTGGAGGCAAACATACGGGAAAAAATGGTCATCCTAGGCCCTACAGTTCTCAAGATATTCACAGAGAACTGTGTCTGCCCTACCCTCCTTTCGGGGGGTCCAGTCCAGCGGGGGGGCTACAGATCAAAACGAAAAATGACTGTTCCATGCTATCCATGTGGGGGTACATGCCCACTAAGTTTCGTGTACTCCGGTCTTTCAGTGTCCCGGGAATCCTTGTTGGTGTACGTCACTAAATGTACACATAAATTATTTTATTGTAAGGCCCGCCATTAACGAAAGTACACAAAACTTGGCATGCATTCGGAGGGTGTCATAATGATCCTGCACTTTTAATTTCGTGCAGTTTTGACCTTGTCAGCCAGAGATATTGTGATGAAAACACCTAATTTTTTGCTTTTTAATTTTTAACTAGGTGGCGCTATACATGAAATAAGTGGTAATGGGATGGGTTGACATGCCCCCTTAAGACCAACATACCTAAAAAAGATGGACCTCCTAGGCCCTACGGTTCTCGAGATATTCACAGAAAACTGTCTCCGGCCACCTACAGGCCAGTTGGTGTATAGTAACATAAATTAATTTATTGTGTGGCCCCCCATGAACGGAATTCCACAAAACTTGGCGTGCATACAGAGGGTGTCATAATGATCATACACTTCCAATTTCGTGCAGTTTTGACTATGTTAGGTCACAGATACCTTCAATTACAACACCTCATTTTTACTTTTTTGTGTTTAACTAGGTGGCGCTATACATGAAATGAGTGGTTATGGAATGGGTTGACATGGCCCCTTGAGATCAACATACAAAAAAAAAATGGTCCTCCTAAACCCCACGGTTTTCGAGATATTCACAGAAAACTGTGTCTGCCCTACCCTCCTTTCGGGGGGTCCAGTCAAGCGGGGGGGTTACAGATCAAAACGAAAAACGATGGTTCCATGCTATCCATGTGGGGTTACGTGCCCACCAAGTTTCGTGTACCCCGGTCTTTCAGTGTCCCGGGACTCATTGACGGAAATTTGGCCATGCGAAAAAAAGAAAAGAAATCTGACTAAACCTATATGACCGCTGCTTCGCTGCGCGGCGGTCATAATAATACAAAAAAATCTATTTGCTAAATTTTTAAATCATCATAGTTGGTTGTAATTTATTCATCCCTAATCGATGCCATTAGGTAGAATAACATAAAAAGGGAAAGAACAGGGCTATGTAATACTATTAGACACTATTTTAAAAAGAAAACATATATAAACATATCCATTTCCATCTCTTTATGAATTTATATGAGACATTTGGTCGTCCCAATGTAAAGAGAGAATTAAGAGAAGTCTTGAGAGAATTGTGCATGTTTGTGCGTTTTTGTGTGAGACAGAGTAGAGGATGTGCATAGTGGGAGACAAACACAGATGAAGAAACAGTGGAGTCTAGGGAGAGGTGTGTGTCTGAAAGAGAGAGTGTGTGTGTGTGTGAGTGTGTGTGTCTGTGATCTGTAATGCAACTGGGAGGCCCTCATACAGTAGGCCCCCTGTGGGCCCCGTTTGTGTGAATGGAGGCGGCAGAGAAGCCACACACCGGCCAGCGACAGGACCTGCCATTGTGTCGGGCAGCTCCCACCTTAAATGAGGTTAAGCTGAGGGGGGATTTGGGAGCGCCAGGGACCCCCTTTCACATCCATTTTCTTCCCAGCCTGGGCGAGGGTGCAGACCAGGGGCCTCCAGACTGGAACGGCTTCCTTCTCCTTCCACAAAGCCAAAACCCAACCGAAACCTCTCACCACATAAACACACACACACACACACACACACACACACACACACACACTTATGGACACACGCACACTCATACACACAAAAGCACACCCAGATGCCACAAACACAGCCGACTCTTGAGTGTACTGGCATGGGTGTACTGTAAGTGTTTTTGATCACAGTAAAATAATGAGAAGTCAATTGGGGATTGAAATGGCTATGCACTGGAATGCGAGAGGCGTGTGTGTGTGTGTGTGTGTGTGTGTGTGTGTGTGTGTGTGTGTGTGTGTGTGTGTGTGTGTGTGTTTGCGTGTTTGCACAAGGTGATCAAACAGTAGTGGCCTGGGGAAGACCGTGGTCCACTTTGATTAGTGTGTGAAGCGCTTTGCGTTGTGCTTATTGCCATATCCAGATGGTGTTAGTTTGGAGGAGGTAGGGGGAGAAGGAGGTGGAGGGGGGTGGGTGGTGTTGGAGTGGGGCACAAACCCCCCCCCCCCCCTGCTTCTTTCCCCCCGCTGGAGGGATTTCTCAATAGGTCGTCTAGACCGACCAAGGGTCCAGACAGATACAGCCACCCATCAAATTAGCGTTTGTCAGATTTATGGTAATGGTCCGCAACAGCCTTCCTGTCACTGACATCAAGATTTACAGCAGTGGCCCCCTCTCTGCCATGCCCTTATCACCTCACACACACACACACACACACACACACACACACACCATATACAACCATATACACATGCACACTTTCAGACACACACACTCACAGACACACAAACAGCCGCCGTCTACAGCTCCAGGGGTGGCTGAAGCCCCAGTAAAAAGAGAGAGAGAGAGAGCTCCAGGGGGGGACCCCAGCCACCCAAGGTAGCCCAGGACAATGGCAGCACGCGGGTGAGCGGGGCTACTAATCCCCTCTGATGGATGCCCAAGCGTCCGAGGGGGCCGAGAGCAGGGAATTGTGCTGGCTGGATGGATGGGGTGGTGGCTGAGGTGGTGACAGGGAGTGAACAGTGGCGGAGAGAGAGTGGTAGGGGGCCCCAAGACTGGGGAGAAGTGGGAGCGGGGTGGGAAGGGGGTTGGGGTTGCTAAGACTGCTACTGCTACTGCTACTGCAGCTTGTAGTGTCTGTTGTGTCTTTCCATTTTGGTTCTGGAATGGCAGAGCAAAAGCAAGAGGAGAACGAGCCGAAGAAGGAGCAGAGATTGAGAAAGGAGGAGGAGGAGGAGGAAGGTGAAGAGGGCTGTGTATGTGGATTAAAGGCCGCCTTTCATGTCTGCATACAGGGGTAACCTGATCTACACCCCCCTAGTCCCACCCCACCCCCCCCCCACACACACACACACACACACACCCAGCCCTCCGCGGTCCTCAGTGGGAATCGCCCTCTGACAGATACCCTGTCCGGTCCCCACGCAAATGTTTTTCCAAGGCCTCCACGCTGCTTTGATCTCACCTCGCTCGGATGCCGGGTCACAGCTACCATGTTAGACAGGGAGGTCGCAGGTACTTATAGCACTGGGGAAAGGTTATTTAGAGAGAGAGAGAGAGAGAGATAGAGAGAGGGAGAGGGAGAGAGAGATGGAACAAGGGAAAGAGAGAAAGAGGCAGAAAGATGAGAGAAAGAGAAAAAGATTATGCAAGATAGGAAGGAGAGAAAAGGAGTGAGAGAGAGAGAGAGAGAGATAGACAGGGAAAGAGAGAGGGCAAAACAGACACTGTAAGTAAGAGTGAGAAAAAAAAGAAGGGGGGAGGAGGAGGAGGGCGGGTGAGAGAGACTCACTTCTAATGGCGTCTGGGTCAGCGCAGCCATGAGAAATGAGACACGTCTGTTTTTGTGTTTGTTTGTTTGGGGAGGTGGGCACTGGTATTCAGCGGGGGCTGGGAGGCCAGAGCGAGCAAGCGAGCGCACATGTTTACTCAGTTACTGTATCCATCCATCTCACCTCCTCACTTAACCGTTTACAGTCTCTTCCCTCTCTTTCCCCCTCTATCATTCTCCCTGTCTTTCTTTCTCTCTCTTTCTCTCTCTCTCTCTCTGTCATGAAGTTTTCTGTGGATATGGGGGGTGCTGTGGCGCAGCAGGCTACAGCACCCGTACCATGTACGGGTCCGAGTGCCCATGGGGGCCCAGGTTCGAATCCGACCTGCGGTCATTTCCCGATCCCACCCCATATCTCTCTCTCCCACTTACTTCCTGTCACTCTTCACTGTTTTGTCCAAATAAAAAGGCAAAAAAGCCCAAAAAATATACTTAGAAAAAAATAAATAATCTGTGGACGTAAGACGTACGTTGTCTACGTGGAATGTGATGACTCATTTCAGGTTTCAAATCCTGGTTCAATAAAGGAGTGTAACACCTTTATTTTTCGCTTGTTTGCGCTGTGTGGTGGTGACCGAAGCCGCTTCACACGTCCTGCTCCACGTCCATCTTTACAGTTTGCAGATCACCTTGTGCCATTGTGATGGGGTGACCGCAACGGAGAGGAATGCGGCGCCGTAACCTGTTCTGAGTTAGCGGCAGACAGTCCGCAGTGACAGGGGGAGAGGGAGGCTGGGAGGCTGGGGCTGTCCAAAGCCTGACACATGGGATCGGCTCTAGAGCTCAGATGAACCCACAGCTCATATCCTGGAGCAAAAATGGTCTTAATTACACTGGCTATGCGAAAATTCTTACAATAACAGCCTGAAATGTGTTTAAAGTGTGCCTTTTCAGTATGTGTGAGTTTTGAAAAAGTGTGTGTGTGTGTATATGTGTATGTATGTGTGTTTGTATGCAAGAGTGTTTATATGTATGTGTATGTTACAGTTTGAGTGTGTGTGTGTATGTATGTGTGTGCGAGTGTGTGTGTGTGTGTGTGTGTGTCTATGTATTACTGAAGGAAATATGCTTTAAATCCCCGGCAATACTTACATCTTGAACCTTCCTCATCCGATGCCGCTTCCAATCTCGGCCAGATGTTTCGTGGCATGTGCTCGCCAGATCACAGCGGATCTGGTCGGGGGGCCGGTGTGATCCGTGTCGGAGCACGATTCATGTGGGGGGGCTCGCTCGTAATCACGGCCCCAGTCAGTCCTCCGCTCCGCATCTACAGCGGCAAGAGCCATAAAAGGCCAAAAGACGCGTCCACGTCCCGGCGCTGATGCCAATTAGCCTGCCACTCCGGCAGCCACAGTTTTGAAAAGCTGCCCATGACACAACAGCAGACAACAACAACAAACATGTTTCAATCCACATCTGAAGAAAATGTTTTTTGTATATTCTTTTGGGAGGCCTGTATTTAGTCAGCAGAGATCCAATTATTTGATATTTGTTTTGTTGTTTCACCTCAGTTTATAAAGAATTTCATTTGATTTGTCTGAATGTTTCAGTCTCGTCTCTGTGTCAAAGTATTTATGTGTGAAAGTTTGGTTGTGCACGGAGGTTGTGTTTGAGCAGTGTTGACATGGCCAGAAGCTAGGGGGCGCTGTGGCCCCATCCCATGCATCTGTGGCCCTCCAGGTCAGGCGGCTGAAATGTAGAGCTCACAGACAGCCACGCTGCCAGAAGACAACCCCCCCCCCCTTCAGGCCCCACACACACACACACACACACACTCCATCCGAAAGAACACACACTCATTCCAAAAGTACACACCCTCACTCAGAAAGTACACACACGCACTCAGAAAGTACACACACACAGTATGATAACAACTGTCATTACCATTTACCCATGCCAGCGCATCTCTCTCTCTCTCTCTCTCTCTCTCTCTCTCTCTCTCTCTCACCCTCTTTGATGTATCATGACAGAATACCGAGTACTGACAGGCATTAGTTACACACAAGCATCATGCCCTGGCTCACACACCACCCCACCCCACCCCACACCCCTTCACGCCGCACCACACACTTGAATGGAGTGCTCCCTGTAGTGCCCAACAACATGGTCTGTAAAGATTATTTTAATCTCTATGCACACACACAAATGAACACACACACACACATATATATATATATATATATATATATATATATATATATATATATATATACACACACTTTACCTTCACCTCTCAACTCTGCCTACGTGTGTGTTTGCGTATGTGTCTATTTCTGCGGGGCAGTAATTAAAGGGCACCTGTTTGGCGTCCTAAGCTGGCCGTCTTGTTTTAAGGTGTAGTAAATCTGCCCTCGGCCCTCTGGTCCGCTCCACCGGGGCAGACACACGGCCAGCACTCACTCGGCCAATCACCACTGCTCGCTTGGACACCGCACAACTGTGGTGGTGGCAACACACACACAGAAACATATGTATGCACTTTTATGGACATGTTTAGATAGATGCATGTAAGTGTATACACAGACTCGTAGAGAATTTCAGTACGCTTACTTTCATGTTGTATGCTTGCTGCGTAGGTAACCTAAAAAAAAGATCTCTCACAACTGCTTTTCATAATGAGAATGAGGTCATTAATGCATAGCTCATATGGAACAGGTAGTTTATCAGTTATATACATTATGTCGAACCAAAGTACTTGTACTGTAAATGGGATTTTTCACACTGCTAGAAAACGGAAAGCTGTACATTTTTTTTGGTGAAATACACTGTGATTTCTAGAGCATCAGACATTTAGAACAACCAATGAGTACCGGGAATGGTGCGAGGGGTGTGGGATGTGTGTGTGTGTGTGTGGAGTGGGGGGGCTTCAGGGCTGGTTTGTGTGTTATGTCTGGAGGGTAGGTATGCCCGGCAGCTGTGGCGCGTACCAAGCCTTTAGTCGGCATGGCGACGGCAAAAAACGGGCAGGATGGGGCGTCCCACCCAGTGCTCGTGTTTCAGTTGCCCAGTGAGTGTGGCGTCACCATTCCACTGCCACACACAACCAGACACACACACACACACATAAACTCACACTGGACAACCCCCTGCTCAGAGTACCCAGGAGGGAACATTAACCGTAGGGAGAAGATGAATGGACATGAATGAGTGCACATGCTCCTAGACACACACACACACATGCATGCATCCATGCACACACTCTCACTCACACATACACACACACACACACGCATGCATGCACGCACTCTCACTCAAACATACACACAAACACACACAGGCATGCACACACTCTCACTCACACACACAGACACATGCATGCACACACTCTCACTCACACATACACATACACACACACAGACACACCGGTCAGCAATCTTTGACTTTCTATTAGTTGACAGTTGCCAGCCGACTTAACACACTAATGCCCATCCTAGACATTTGGTTTGATTGCAGTGGCCAAAAGTGAATTTGCTGCAAGAATTGCCAAAAATGCAGGTGCAGTGATTTTGAGCTCTGTTTCCAATATCTGCATGAATTCCTATTCATGTTGAATAAAATAGTGATCAAATCAGGATATTATGAAAATTTGTTGAGGTTGTTGTGGCCATAAGAAACTGAATCTGCCTTTTCAAAAGGAGTTACTTAAAATCAATGCAGAAACATTGCAACCCACACATGCCATACAGGAAATCCTTTAAGTTGTGTGAGTTACTTAAAAAACAAGATCACAAAATCCCGGAGGGACTGCTGGGACAAGCGCCTACAGATATTTGCACACAGGCACACACACACACACACACACACACACACACACACACACACACACACATTGACAAACACAGACACACAGAGACAGACACACACAGACAAACACACACTGAGTGGTGCTGGGTCTGTGGCTGTGGCTGGTGTTTTGACTGCGGGTGCTCAGCGGTGTACATTACACCCGGGTCAGTCAGTCAGCGGCAGGCCTCCATCTGGAGAGCCATATAAAGGGCTGTCATCTCCAAAGGTCGCAGCTGAGCCCCGCTCACAAGTGTGTCTGTCTGCCCTCGTCTGGGAAGGGCGCGCATGTGTGTGTGTGTGTGTGTCTTTGTCTGTAAATGTGTGTGTGTGTTTCTGTCTGTAAATGGATGTCTCTGTGTGAATGTGTGTTTCTGTCTGTAAATGTGTATCTTTGTGTGTGTTTCTCCATCTGTAAATGTGTGTCTGTCTGTATCTCTCTGTATATGTGTGTGTGTGTGTGTGAGAGAAAGAGAGTGAGACAGACAGAGGGAGAGAGAGAGTGTGCTTTTGTGAATGTGTTTGTCTGCCCTTGTTTGGGAAGGGCATCTTGCTCTATGGAGAGGGCATCCCAGAGTCTGCCCATGAACTGAGGTGTGTGTGTGTGTGTGTGTGTGTGTGAGAGTGCTTGTACAAGTGTATACATCCGGTGAGGAGGGCTGGATTGGGCAGGGCCACAAGCATCTGTGTCTGAGTATGGCCGAGTCTATTTCAGTCTGTGGTTGTTTTGTGGTTGTAGATGTGTCTTCAGTTAATCTTAGGAGGCTTTGGCAGAAGCTGTTGTGTTATCTGATAGGAGATGTTCTTAGCACACGGAGGATATCTCCTTAGTGATATAAAATAAGAAGTCATTGCGTCTATAGTTATGCATGTTTATTATATGCATGTGATTCGCTTATGGTGCCAAATGGAGATATAGAGTAGGGAATTGCAAAAATGAAATAACAGATCTTCTTATTTAATTCGTTTAATTGGTTTTGACAGACTCTTTGCCACATCTTGCTAATTTGATTCCTTGTTGCTTTGTTTAGTGTTGGCTTAATACTTATATGACATTGTGACATCCAAAGCACAAATTACAGCATAGTTGTGCATTAAAAAAGCTCTTTCTTTTTACTATCTGACATGTGTCTTATTGGGGATATCTAAATATCTAATGTGCACTCTATAATCTCATATCTAGTCTAGTTTAATGATTCATTCTCTTACACATGTTCACAGAATGACAGAGAGACAGCGTACTGAGAAATGCCACACAAGTGAAAGAAACCAAGCCACCTTAGTGTCATATCAGGAATGTGTGGCTGCTGGCTGTGTGTCTGAAACTTGTAGCAAAAAGGCAAGTGCCTCACACAAAGAAATATGGCACCAGACAGGCGTCCGTCTGAAATATTTATTTCTCTCCATCTTTTTTCGCTTACTCAATCTCTCTCTTTTTCAGTCTGTGTCTCTCTTTCTCTCTCTTCTGTTTCTCTCTCTTTCTCTCTCTGTGCACCCCTCATTTGCGTAAAACAAAGATTGATTTTTCAATGGGTTTAAAAAACAACAACTCTCTTGTGTAAGACTCACTCTTATCTAATAACGAGGACGTGACCTTTCACTTCCTGTTCCAGGGCACCTCTACACGCTGCTCTTCTGCCTGCTGATACGATGATGTCATCCTGATTCATAAAACGTGTTGCTGTGTGTGCCGAGGTGAGATGATGAGATGATGTTGGTTTCTGGTCTGGCCGGGGGGACTCACTTGCGTCCTTCTGACGAAAGTGTACAGGAGCACACTGTTCTTGCCAACTTCACCTTAAGGAGGGGGGGGGGGGGTCTCATTCGGCTCTCTGACAGCAAGCAGACAAAGCCTGCAGGCCTGGGAAGCAAACTGGACTGTTGTTTTCCTCACTTACTCTGTGTGTGTGTATGTGTATGTGTATATACAGTGTGTGTGTGTGTGTGTGTGTTTGTGTTTGTGTGTTGGTTTGGGAGCAACACATTGATAGTATAGTCCAGTCATGGGAATGGACAAATTGCTATTGTGGTCTCTTTCAAATGTGAGCGAGTGTCTGCAGAACTCAAAAAAAGATGCCAAAATACCCTCTGTGTGTGTGTGTGTGTGTGTGTGTGTGTGTGTGTGTGTGTGTGTGTGTGTGTGTGTGTGTGTGTGTGTGTGTTTATGTCTATGTCTATGCGTGTTTATGTGGTTGCAATGAGTGAATGTGTTAGTCATGGACACAGTGCACTACTCATGCCAAGCAGTATTCTGTGTGTGTGTGTGTGTGTGTGTGTGTGTGTGTGTGTGTGTGTGTGTGTGTGCACATTTATGTCTATGCATGTGTTTATGTGGTTGCAGTGAGTGAATGTGTCAGTCATAGATATACTGTAGTGCTCTACTCATGCCATGCAGTATCATTCCCCAAATATGTGTGTTTTTAGTGTAAATGTCAGTGTATTTCTAATTCAGCTTGTTTGATTTTATGTGTGTGTGTACCAAACTCTTGCACTGGGGTTGCGCGCCTTTACTGACGGTTTCCGTTTTGATGTGTTGTCATCATGGTGTTCTGCAGGAGCCAGTGCGTGAGGTGGATTAGAATGGGGCAGGAAGAGTGAAGGGGAAGGTGAGGGCAGGAAGAGTGAAGGGGAAGGTGAGGGCAGGAAGAGTGAAGGGGAAGGTGAGGGCAGGAAGAGTGAAGGGGAAGGTGAGGGCAGGAAGAGTGAAGGGGAAGGTGAGGGCAGGAAGAGTGGAGGGGAAGGTGAGGGCAGGAAGAGTGAAGGGGAAGGTGAGGGCAGGAAGAGTGAAGGGGAAGGTGAGGGCAGGTACTAGGAATGTGTGGCTGCTGGCTGTGTGTCTGAAACTTGTAGCAAGAAGGCAAGTGCCTCACACAAAGAAATATGGCACCAGACAGGCGTCCGTCTGAAATATTTATTTTGGCATCTCCATCTTTTTTCTCTCACTCCATCTCTCTCTCTCTCTTTCGGTCTGTGTCTCTCTTTCTCTCTCATTTCTGTTTCTCTCTCTCTCTCTCTCTCTCTCTCTGTCCCTCATTTGCATAAAACTGAACTAATCAGCTCTTGCAGCATGCTGCACAACTATGAGGTAATGTCTCGACAAACCCTTTTTTTTGGCAAGGCAATTAAATCTCGTCCAATCGAATGGAGGGCAATGAATCAATGAGGAATTGAGATTTTGTCGACTCTTATAGAAAGCCTCCTGGCAAGATCAAACATGAGGTTTCCTTTTTTTCTAGCCTCTGCTGAGGTAGGCTTTAACCCAGCTTTGCAGACGAGCAAGGAACAGGAATGTACAGTATATCTTTTGTTGCTTTGTTTTATTATTATATTATTTATAGATTTATATACATTTTGTATAGGTTATGTAAATGTACACTGTATGTTACATGTAAATACGGTAATAAATATGTTGTTCTTGCTTTGAGAGCCACTCATACATATTGGTAGTATTCTTACAAGCCGTTATCACTGGATGCGTGTGTTTGTGTGTGTGTGTGTGTTTGTGTTTGTGTATCTACTGAATGATTTGTGTGGGTGTGGGTGTCCCAGGTTGAGGTATTTTTTGGGCTTTCCTTTGGTGGACCTCCAGTGTGAAGGACATGGGTCAGGGTCCTCTCTCTATATATATATATATATCTCTGTATGCCTCTCTCTCTCTCTCTCTCTCTCTCTATATATATGTCTCTCTCTCTCTCTCTCTCTCTCTCTGTATGTCTCTCTCTCTCTCCCCCTCCCTCTCTGCTCTCAGAAATGCCTGCTCTCCCATAAGTGCCAGACTGTACAGGAAGATATATGGAGAACCTTGACACCACTGGCCTTTGAAAAAGCTCTATGTGTGCGATTAAATAAGGAAATACACAAGTAACATAAATCCATTAAATATAATATA
>NW_027468848.1:28216581-28241581 GCF_046254945.1 Alosa pseudoharengus
CTGGGGATGGGGCTTTTAGTCACGTGGCGGCTCTGTTGTGGTGGAGCTGATTTATAGCGCACCGCGCTGCCATCTGCCGCTCCCATCTCACTCTCCCGGGAATGGTGGTATTCCTTACTTCCTCGCTTCGCTACCTGATGAAAGGAAAACCATCCTAGGGGTTAGAGGTAGCTGTAGCAAAAACACATTAGCCACGTTGACATTTGTCTTATTTGATGCAGAAGTTGAAGCTGTTCAGAGACGCGGGTTAGTAGTTTAGTTTACTCAGTGTAAATTGCTCTTGTTACATGGGGAAATGAGACCAGATCACTCCACTGACTGTTATAATTAAGCAATACGATATAATTTAAGACCGACTGTGTTCATGTTATCATTAATAACATCAAGGCTGTGATCTGTTCGTAGACACAATCTGCAACTACAGTAGTTGGGCAGAACTAGCTGTTGTATCATACAGCTATTACCCATAGTCTTCATAATGGATCCCTGTTACAAGTTAGATAGATAGATAGATAGATAGATAGATACTTTATTGATCCCCAGGGGAAATTCAAGGTCTCAGCAGCATACAGACAACACATTCTTTAACAGCAGAAAAAGTAATTAAAGTATATAATATAAAAACACAACTAAGCAATAAGGACAGTAGAAGATAAAGAATATACTAAATATACTAAAATACAAATTATACTAACTAACACTTAATCTAAATCAATTCTAAAAACAGTATCCACATAGTGGTGATTAATCAATCAGAGGCGCTTGCAATGACTGAGCCAGGGACTGAGGCTGTGATTCTCTGTGCATAGTAAGGTAAGGTAAGGTGCTCTGTGTGAATGAGTGTCATGGTGATAGTGCAATGGTTGTCTTGCCTTTCTCATTTTCTTGAGTGAGGTTTGTGTAGTAGTTCATATGTAAAAGCTTCATTCAACGTTTTGGGTTCCTCTGTTCAAACCTCAAGCCAAGAAGAGAGTCTTTTATATGATATGTGGTATTCATGGACATGTGGTTTGAGTGAAACGCTTTATCGCTTCCAGTAACTCTGGTGAAAAATTTCACAACCTGTCTTCACTCTTCACTCAGCAAATTAACTGACTGAAGTAATTGAATAAAAGGAACCCCTGTAAATCCACTTAAATATCCAATAGTTATTCTTGATTCTTCCGCTGCCTCACTGTGAAAAGGAGACCTCTCCTTTCCCCTAAATAACCTTTTTACTTCTGTGTTTGAAGGGTGTCATTTTGTTGTTTGTATGTGTCTACAGTATGTCTTGTGTATCTATGTGTCCTCATAAAGGGAAGATTTTAACAGATATCGGTACAGACCATCAATCACCCCTCAAGTTGGTTTAGCCCGAGTCCTGATTGGATAATTGGCTGGCCTACTTAGACAGGCTCATTTCACACACATGGGAAGCCTTGTGAGAGAGTCTTGTGGGGGAGCCTTGTGGGAGAGCCTTGTGGGAGAGCCTTGTGGGAGAGCCTTGTGAGAGAGCCTTGTGGGAGAGCCTTGTGAGAGAGACTAAAGAGTGTCAACTGGATAAGAGGTTGTATGGAAAGTTTTCAGTGTGGAAATTGCTAGTGCTTAAGAAACCGGTTGGTTGAATTTTGTTTTGTTTTGTCAAGTATTTTTGTTTGCACTGTTTTCGCACTGTAAATAAATCTGCACTCTCCACCAAAATCCACGTTTGCTTGCTGTGTCTTCACCCCATCATCACTTCACCTCAGTGAGTCCTAGCCGCTCATCCTGCGTGTGGGTATGGACCGCAAGGACCGTATTTTTCACAGTTGGTGTCAGAAGTGGGATTGTGGCGTCCTCGAGGACACTGAGACGGAGGAAGATGGGTACAGACACGACAGCGTTGGCATATCAACGGCTGGCCAGACATGACCTGCAGGAGCAGCGCCCGGTGAGGGAGGTCGAGTGCCAGTGGCACCCGCAGCCCCACGATCACCAGCAGCGTCGTCAGCAGCCTCATGTGTGCCTACACCACCGCCAGCTCCAGCGATCTGGACCAGGACAGCTGTGCCCAGGCTGGAGGAAGGCAAGGTCTTGGAGCAGATCTGTGCAGAGGCGTACTGGCTGAAGTTCAGCGAAGAAAAGCTGTTTGACTCTTTCCTGGCGGCCCATCGTGGACCGAAGGATTTCTGCTTCCAGCACTACTACAGACCGATGGCAAATGACTTGTCTTCCCCAGCACTCAGTGCTGTAGGCCTATGTTCCCCAGCACTCGGTGCTATAATGTTCCCCCAGCAGTCGGTGCTGTTATGTTCCCCCAGCACTCGGTGCTGTAATGTTCCCCCAGCACTCGGTGCTGTAATGTTCCCCCAGCACTCGGTGCTGTAATGTTCCCCCAGCACTCGGTGCTGTAATGTTCCCCCAGCACTCGGTGCTGTTCTGTCCCTGTTTCCCCTGTTATGTACCCCTGTCTTCCCTGGCACGTTGTGCGGCAGCTTGCTGTGAGGCTGCGAACTCCCTGGCACTTTGTGCTATATGTCCCCCTGCAACCTGCTGAGAGGTTGTGTGTTCCCAGCACTCGGTGCTGTCTCTCCCCTGACCCTTGGTGCAGTCACAGACCCCTGTGGCAGATTTTCTGTCTCGCCACCACAGTGACGAGCCTCCAGAGGTGGAGGGAAATGTGAAAAGGAGACCTCTCCTTTCCCCTAAATAACCTTTTACTTCTGTGTTTGAAGGGTGTCATTTTGTTGTTGGTATGTGTCTACAGTATGTCTTGTGTATCTATGTGTCCTCATAAAGGGAAGATTTTAACAGATATCGGTACAGACCATCAATCACCCCTCAAGGTGGTTTAGCCCGAGTCCTGATTGGATAATTGGCTGGCCTACTTAGACAGGCTCATTTCACACACGAGGGAAGCCTTGTGAGAGAGTCTTGTGGGAGAGCCTTGTGGGAGAGCCTTGTGAGAGAGCCTTGTGGGAGAGCCTTGTGAGAGAGACTAAAGAGTGTCAACTGGATAAGAGGTTGTATGGAAAGTTTTCAGTGTGGAAATTGCTAGTGCTTAAGAAACCGGTGACCAGTGAGTCCTAGCCGCTCATCCTGCGTGTGGGTACGGACCGCAAGGACCGTATTTTTCACACTCACTTATAAAACTGTATTACAAATGGTTCCTCACACAGCAGTCAAATTCCTGCAACCAATCCATGATTCGGTACGCTGAGGTGATGACAAACTGACGTCAAGCGTGTCCTCTGGAGCGTGGCATCCTCCCACTACTTGCCGGCCTGCCCGCTGGGGGCACTGGAGGCTTACGCTGAGGCCGGGCACTCTTGCCAGGGGCAGGCCAGCTCAGTGGAAAGGGGATTTGGGGGCAGGTCACAGGCAGGGCTCCGTGTCTGACTCAGTGCTACTACCCCTCTCGTCTGCATAAGCAGGATCATGCATATTTAACTCCACTTCCTGTTTGTGTATGTGTTTGTTTGTTTGTGTTTACTCTGTGTGATTAGTCTGTAAATATGTGTTTGTGTGTGTATGTGTGTGTGTGTGTGTGTGTGTGTGTGCGCTTGTGCGTGTGTGGTGCGTGCATGCGTGCATTCGTTCATGTACGTGTGTGTGCATTGGGGTAGAGGAGGAATCTTCTCCATCCTTGGTCTGAAGAAGAGAATTTTATGGCACATATGGGACAGTGTGTAGAGTGCTTCCGTTGCAGGAACACCACACAACAATGTGCAGCTGGGAGCTTCCTTAGAGGAAGTAGGCTACAGCTCATCCCTCATTCATTTTTCAGAGAGGAGAGAGAGAAGGGAAGAAAGCCGATGCTTTTCTTGAACACAAGAAGTAGATACAGATACATTTCCTATTGCATTGTGATTGTAATAGAACAATTTATAAAAGATACTTCCAAAATGTATGAGAATCAAACCACATACAATGTCAACGTGTGAAATGTCAATGTGCTTTAGGAGAACTTCCAGAGCTATTGTGGTTAAATGTTTTACCGGGTGATTTTGTTACCTTAAGAACACATCAAACAATCACTTGGCTTTAAATGTATCTTAGGTAGTTGTTTCTTAGGGATAACAGTCTGTTGCCAATGTAAAACATTTCCAAAGACTGCACTCGCACTTGAACCTGAGACATTGTGTACTGCAGGGGTGATATTGCGTAACATCAGTTTTGGTCTGCGTCAGGCCGAGCGTTTCAATGTGTTTCTCGTTTAGTGTGTCGGAAATCAGATCTCTAATGCTTGTCAGGCACTGGTTATCAGTTGCTGGTGTGCGTTCTACGCCATGCTTTTAGTAATAGAAGTTTTCCCAACAACGTCTTTTCACGAGTCACTTGACCTGGTGTCTGAATGTTTTACCTCATAGCACTCACTAGCACAAGTTCATGTTTTGTGTAAGTAGACCTACTACTAGTAGGGCCTACTAAAATGGAGTGGAACATTGACTCTAAATAGGAACCTTAGGGAGCGTCATCATTTAATTCATGGTGTACAATAATGAATTGCAAAAGTCAGGCAATAAACAAAGTGTCTCCTGCATGAACTAAGCTGTCATGTGGCATGCATTGAGCATTGTGCTTAGGATCATGCTGATGGTATTAAATTAGCAAATAGATTTGGCCTAGTTATTCAATTAGCTTTAGTTAAACGAGGGTCCTTTATGTGTTTATGTGCACACTGATCCCCTGGTGGATTTTGTTTTGAAGACTGCGCTCATCTGAGTGTTTCTCTGCTCAGCACCTGACTTCAGCCCTCACTCTGGGCAAATCCTCACCCTGGGCAAAACCTCAGTGAGAGTGGTTGGCGTCACCAGCTGTAATAACTCTCTTCTTGTCCGTCTCGTATTTGCGTCAGCCGACGGGCACGCGAGGCACGACAAACGCGTCTAAACACGCTGAGACGGGTGCTCCTGGGAGGAGGGATCTCCGGTGTCACTGGTCCACCGCGGGGCAGCGTGCCGTGGCGTAGAGCAGAGCAGGGCAGAGCAGAGCGGTGCAGCTCCGACTTTAGCTCCTCTGTAAATGGGGCACAAATAGCAGGCTGACGCGAGCCTGGGGGAATGTCCAACAGACGCATCGGACACGGCGTGTGTACTGTCTGGCTGCCCCGAAAAACCACAACACACACACACACACACACACACACACACACACACACACACATACAGTATACACACACGTGTGCGCGCGCACACACACACACACACACACACCCCTCCTCCAAGCCACAACCCACAACCCTTAAACCCGTCAACCGCTCAACGCGTCGACAGTTTACTGATACTCTATTTGTCTAACTTACACGCCCGGCCGTCATGGCTCAGCCCGTCCTGCCAGCCCCAACGCCCTCGTGCCAGCGCCGTGCCTCAGCTGCCATGCCAGCTTCCAGCTCACCACCTTGTGAGTGTTTACACTGGCAAGGGCAATGGCACAGGGTTGAGGGAGGGCACAGGGTTGAGGGAGGGCAGAGATAGTAGCACTGGTCCGATTGAGCTCAGGGTAGTATATAAGTTGGTCCCAGGTATAGAAATTTGCTATTACCATTTGTGGTACTGGACAGTATTTCAGTAAGTTATACCAGGGGTTCCCAAACTTTTCCACGACAAGGCCCCCCAAATACCAATAGGTTCTGGCCAAGGACCCCCTTATTAAACCCATCGACAATACTACGGCAAATGTAGAAATACATTAAGCTAATCCTAATAATTATTTTAGCCACAAACACTTGGAGCATACGCGATGGAGCATACAGTGCGTAAAAATTGTATTTGGGGCTTTCTGCTATATGAGAGCTATCACGACTATTATTCCCAGTCATTATCATGGAAAATATAATGTTCAGATATGCGTCACATTATTATAATGGCATTGTATAATAATCCTCATAGTAATAGGTATATTTAACATTTTTCAAATGTATTTATTTGTTGCTTTTATTTATCCCTCCAACTTGCTGAGGCCCCCCTGGCACCCTCTCACGGCCCCCCAGGGGGCCCCGGCCCCCACTTTGAAAACCACTGAGTTATACAGCAGGGCAACATATATATTGTATAGGTGTGATCGCATGCCCTATTCACTATGTAGGATAATAAGGCAATACACATTTATATGACATTCTTTGCATGGCTTTTGGCTATTCATTTAGATATGGCTATTAGATGAATGTCGTTGCTGTTGTGGATTCTGCTATTGATTGCAGTGTGCAGGCTTGGGTCGTGATGTGAGGTGAGAGGACTCTGTCGGCTTGCGTTACTGTAGTGGTGTCTGCGAGCGCGTCTGGCCTCTCCGATGACAGCGATGTCAGACATGAGGAGAGACCAGCGGTCTAGACGCAGTTTGGATGGCGTGGCATGTGTGATGACAGCCGATGAAGTAGCAGTCATAATAAGAGTATCTGCCCCGCTAGTGTTTCAGCTGTGGTCAGATAAAACTGCACTGGGTGAAGTCTAGCATGTCTCTCTCTCTCTCTCTCTCTCTCTCTCTCTCTCTCTCTCTCTCTCTCTCTCTCTCTCTCTCTCTCGCTTTTTTTCTAACTGTGCATGTATGTATGTCTGCGAGAGAGAAAGTGTGTGTGTTTGGGTCCACGAGTGCGGCCTGTGTGTGTTTCCCTGTTTTGTACATGTACTGTAGGTTTACATCAGTGTGGGCCTGTAGCAGAAGACCCTCTCACAGTCATCAGAGACAGAATATCTGAGAACGTTCATGCCGGGGAAACCACTGTGCTGAAAGGCTTTCTGGGCCAAGTATGGTTCGTATTATTCCAAAATGTGAGCGTAATGTGGTTTTCTTTAACGATAATGGATTTGCGGAGGAAGCATTTCTCTCCCAGAGGGGGAGGCACACGGAGCTCGACTGGAATCATTTGTAAATTGTCATTATGTTTTGCCGAGGAGATCAACATTGTGTTCTGTGTGTTTGTTTGAAGCCTTTCACCTTCGCTTCTCTTCTCTGCTATGTTTTTGATGCTCTCTTTGTAGCTGTCTGTAGAGCTTCCATGCCAAAATCCCTTCATGCCAGAGGTCCTTCTCTCTCTAAAAAGTGTCTTTAGCCACTAAGGATTAAGCTGATGAAAGATGTAGTCACTTGTAATAATTATCATTTATAGAATTATATCCATTTGTCTGTCTTTCTCTATAATGTTATCCATCTGCTGCTGACATAGTGTGATGGTGAAAACTGGAGAGCTAATATGGTTTTCTTTTTTAAAACTTTGGCTCCAGTGGAATGATTCTGGTTGTATGTAAGGAAAGGTCACTATTAATTAGGCTAATGTTTAGTCTCACAGGAGAGCAGCAGGGGTACTGAGAACAATAACTTTGCCCTGCAGAGATTCTAAAAGCTCTACGCCTCTGCCTCAGTACTGCATCAATAGTATACTGTGTGTGTGTGTGTGTGTGTGTGTGTGTGTGTGTGTGTGTGTGTGTGTGTGTGTGTGTGTGTGTGTGTGTGTGTGTGTGTGTGTGTGTGTGTGTGTGTGTGTGTGTGTGTGTGTGTGTGTGTGTGTGTGTGTGTGTGTGTGTGTGTGTGTGTGTGTGTGTGTGTGTGTGTGTGTGCGCGCTTGCGCGTATGTGCGCCGCATGTGCCGTCTCCCGAGGTAGAGATGTCTCTGAATGCTCAGCTGCTTGGCGGAATCTGGTTCGTGTTAGTCGACTTCAAAGAAGATTTGCTTTGACTGGAGTTCAACTGTGAAGTGCAGGAGTCAGGCCATCAACATGTTTTTTTACCGTGGTAAAGGTAAAGAAGAGAAGACATGGGGGGGGGGTGATAGTAGACGGGGCCGAGAATACTAGGAACCAGAAACATAGGAAGCAGCAGGCCTTCTCTGCACCCTGCCATGTTTTTTTTTCTTGAAAAAAGATACAGGGAGAGAAGAGGAGAGGAGAAAGAGAGAATATCACGTTCATGCCTCGTAAAAGTGAGTAAGCCGAAACAAATGCCTAAACCAACCTGGTAGCGGCAGTCTGTGGTTGAGTCATCAGCGCCTCCATCAGAGACAGGAAGACGAAGATGAGCAATCAAACATGCTTTCTCCATTTCCTCTTCTCTCACATCACCTTCCTAGATGATTCCCTAAAACGCGATCAAGGTCTCATGATCTTTTTGAGGCTTGTTTGAAACTTTTAGGAAACACGCCCCTAACCAGTCCCTCACTTTACCACACCGTGTTGATCCCCGTTGGCTCGCCAACCTCCTCTCCTTTGTTTTTCTTTGACGATATCATCTGTTGCAATATTTTTTCTCTTCCATTTTCTGTGGCTTGTGGTCTGTCCGACCTCCTGTTTTTTATAGTCTCTCTCCATCTATTTATCTTATTTTCTCTTGTCTGATTCTGGCCCCTTTCTTCCTTTCTTTTTTTTTGTGTACAGTATTTTTCAGTTCTCTCTTTTTCTCCCAGCCCCCTTGTTTTTCATTCTTGCCATTCTTTTGGTCCTGTTGAATTTATGGGGTTCACATACTTAAGTCCATTGCTCAGTAGTGTCATCTTTTTATCAAAAAACTTTTTATAAAGTATATCCCTCTCTTCCCTTGCACTTTTCTTCTGTCTTCACCTCCCTTTCTTCCTCCCTCACACCCCTGCCCTATGACCATCTGCAGATGTGAGTTCTGAGGGTCCAGACCTGCTCTGCCACTGACAGACATCTTAATGGCCTGTATCGTCATGGTTCAGGGCGGAATTTACCAGAAGGCGCCGCTTATCACCATAGTAAATTTGAAACTACTCGCTTTTTCCTTTCTTTCTTTTTTTTGGCCTCAGTCGTTTTCATAAAATTATCGGCCCAGTGAGCATGGAGAGAAGAGGAAGAGGAGTAGCAGAGAATAGAGTGTTACGAGCTGCCCCCCCCCCCCTCCTCTCCTCTTTTTCCTCATCTCCCCTTCCGCATGATTCCTGTGTTGTTGAACGTTTATTGGTGGTGGTTTAAAATAGTCCTGTGAATCACAAGAAAGCCTCTGATCCTTGCCTCCATGGGGCCAGTTCCCTCCAGCAAGATACAAAGCACTCATCGACACACACACACACACATACACACACACACACACACACACACACACACACACACACACACACACAAATACACACACACACACATTTACACATTACATACACATTAATAACCAAAATTGGCAGTTTGCAACCTATATAAATAAATAACGAATACCTCCTGCCCCCCAGATGTATTGAACCCATATGAGTGAAACCATAAAGGTCTGTCTTATGTTTCCCATAGACTGAGCCACTCTTCTGAGACTAGTGTAAATAAGTCAGTGGTGATGTAATGATGGTACAGCCAAGGTCACATGTTCCCACCATCTCACGGGGACAGCATATCTGAGCCTCGTCCTCCATGTGTGCAGTGCACACACTTTGCACTGAAGGAAACCTAGAGCAAAATGAGGAGATGGTAATTGACTGCCGTCAAAGACCCACAGAAGGAAAAAGACAAAAGTACCTGACCCTCACCATCTGCTCGGAGCAGTGGAGCCCCACAGCCCATGAGGGCTAAACTTAGCTTTTGATGTTCAACAGCAGCAAACCAACTTGAGTCACGTCATGTATGATCCACGCCAAGCTTTTCACCCACGTCTGTCGCCAGCCCCAAAGATGCCTCAGTGTAGCTCAGAGAACATTGGGGGTGATGTGGCACATATGGCTACAGTGTCCATACCACATTCGGGTCCAAGCGCCCTCAGGGAACCCAGCTTTGAGTCCGACCCAGGGCATATCCCGATCCCATCCCAACCCATCCCTTCACTGTCCTGTCAGATTAAAGGCACAAAACATGTTTGTCTCAGTGGACTCATTTAAATATGCGCAGTACAAAGTCACTCAATGAGCAAAGTGTCCCATGCATGAACTCGAGGTAGATCGATTAATCGGTCGTCCAATTTTTTACATGTTTTACGTTATCGGCATTGGCCGCTATTCAAGTATATTAAGCTGATTACAGGCAGGTGCATCTGAGGGCAGCCCAGTGTTATTGTTGCTGTGGACCACATGTGACGCATACTGACCTTTGTGTCAGTTAAATTACCAGTAGCCAGGAGCCACTTTTGGAAGAGTACAACAATGTATAGTATAAGTATATATACTCTTTTGATCCCTAGAGGGAAATTTGGTCTCTGCATTTATCCCAATCCGTGAATTAGTGAAACACACTCAGCACACAGTGAACACACAGTGAGGAAGCACACACTAATCCCAACGCAGTGAGCTGCCTGCTACAGCGGCACTCGGGGAGCAGTAAGGGGTTAGGTGCCTTGCTCAAGGGCACTTCAGCCATTCCTAATGGTCGGGGTTCGAACCGGCAACCCTCCGGTTACAAGTCCGAAGCCCTAACCAGTAGGCCACGGCTGCCCTCATGTTGTACCTGGGAGAAAATGGAAAGTCTTAAAGTCTTAAAGTATCATCATGCAAATAAAGGGAATAAACAACGGAAAAAAAATCGGCCATCGGCTGACCCTGATTTCTAAAGATCGCATCAGCCATAGAAAAACCCATATCGTTCGACCTCTAGCATGAACCAAAGCTATTGTGTGGCATGTGGGAGCATTCAGCTGACCCTCCGATGTTTGTGCTAAGGATCTTGCTCATGGCATTAAATCAGCAAAAGGATTTTGCTTCATTCTTAAATAAGGTTTAGTTTGACTTTGGACTTGGCACTTTACCCCGCCATTTAAATGAGAGCCCTATGTGTTCTTGTGACCTGAGAAGGTAACCTGAGGCAGCATGCTGATATTGTCTAGAAGACAGTGGGGAGGAGGTACAGTATCAGTGTATGTGCCTGCTGTGATGCTTGTGGGATGCCTGTGGGTTCAAAGACAGGTGGTGAATATTTTGGTCCCGTGACCTTTCCACAGTCTGCAGACATTTGGTAGACATTTTTGTTTTTGGTGGTTAGTGTTCCTGGATGTAAGCGTGTCTTGGTGTATCGAAAAAGAGAGCTCCATTTGTGTGTGTTTGCATGTGTTTGAGTATGTATGTACTGTATATGTGTGTGTGTGTGTGTGTGTGTGTGTGTGTGTGTGTGTGTGTGTGTGTGTGTGTGTGTGTGTGTGTGTGTGAGAGAGAGTTTGTGTGTAGGAGAGGATATACTACAGTCCCATCTAGTGTCTGAGGCTCAGCAGGAGGAAGAGGAGTGTGTGGAGGTCCCAGGGCTTCCACAGCTGCTGAGCAGATGACACACACTGGTCAGCTCAGCTCAGCTCCTCAGCCACACTGACGGTCCCTCTGTCAGAAAGAGAATGAAGGACACCCACACACACTCACACACACATACACACACACACACACACACACACACACACACATACACAGACACACACGTGCATGCACCAAGTCATCTACAGTACACACTCCACTTCTCAGTTCACATGTATGTTAACACAAGCATCAATATAAACAGTATACACAGACAAATAAATGCACACACAGGCACGCACACGCACACGCACACGCACACACACACACACACACACACACACACACATTCTTTCCTATGTCTGTATGTTTTCATGCATGCTCACAAATGTTAATCAGTCCACACAGACAAACAAATGTACATGCAATAGTCATGCAGGCACACACACACACACACATGTAAACAAAAGTAGGAATGTGCCTTTCAATATCAACAATGACACGCTTGCAGCCTCCCCCCCCCCCCACACACACCCTCTCCTTCCGCTTTCTGATCATTTGCTCCAGCCTTGATCCATCTTCTCATCTGAGGCCAGCAACAATGACACACTTGCAGCCTTCCTCCCCACTCACACTCACACACACACACACACACACACACACACACACACACACACACACACACACACACACTGAGGCCACCCTTGATTAAAGTCCTCTTTAGTGGAAGGAAGATGAAGTGTGTTAGAGGACAAACATAGTTTCCGAAGACAAGACAATGCCAGTAAACCTAATCAAAAATGTCCACGTTGGCCAGTACAGTAATGAAAGAGACCACAGAAGAAAGCCATGCCATTTGTTTTCATCCAGCACAAGGTGTTCCTGTAGCCATAAAAGCTCTAAATCCTTAATTGTCTGCTCATTTTGTGCTGTATGGCACTGATCATTAAAGAGTTGTCTTCAATAATTATAGTCCCTTGGGCCTCCCCATGGACACCCTTTGTGGCTCAACTGTTTTGAGTTGCGGGGCTGCACATGGGTTTGTCCAGATGTTCATCAGATCCTACTTCCTCTACATCAAATCAATAAACTTGATCGACTACTTGTCATCAGTGCAACTTTTAAGAGAGCATGAAACGTCTCTCGAGCCATTCGTAATAAAGAACAAGTGCCAGAACAGACCATAATCTTTGGTTTGGCAGGGCAGAGCTCATCTGCAAAAAGGAAGCTTTTCTGCCAAAAAAACCCCCATCCTCATCGACAGTGACCAATAGGTGGCAGAAGTTGTCAGTAGGACACCAAAATGAATGAAATTTCATACAGAGAAAAAAAAGAGACAGGATATAAGAAAAATAAAATGGTATAAAGTATTTACTTTAAGTATTTTCAAAGCATATTACATGACCACAACAGGCAAAGTAGAGACAAGTGAAAAGTGAGGGAGTGACGTCCTAGTTTAAATCAGTGCATGAACTTTGACTGGCCCTTACTGGCTTGCTCACTCACTCACGGCTTGTGACGTCACTGCAGCAGTCGATCTACGAGCTGAGAGGGGAAGCCACACTCGGGCGGGGGGGGGCAGGGGTCTATAATAAGACCATACGATTGTAATGTGTCATATACACAGAAGTTTCCTGAGAGAAAAGGGAAAGACAACATAAGGATGACGGTGTCCGTAATGAGATGGCCGGCGCATGCGGTCACTCACCTCTCCCGCCTCGGGCCACGCTGGCTTCGGCTCTTGTAAGCCTGAGCCATCCATCGGCGTGTGTGTGTGGGGGAGGGGGGGTTGAGGGGTGTGTGTGGGTGTGTGTGGGTGTGTATGTGTGAGAGAGGGAGATGACTCACGTCATGAGCATGTAGGTCCTATTCCTCAAATTACTTACACTAACAAATACAGTTGTGGTGCACTGAAGCTTGTTTCTCGAGCGGATATGCACACCCAAATTGCTGTGCAGAAAAAGGAAACCATATGTTGTGGCCATAAATTGGAGGTATTTGAACACCCCCTCCAAAACACACACACACACACACACTGTTGGGTTTTTGTAGTCTTAATACTTAAAAACACTCATGTCGTATGCAGAGGAGGAGTGAGAGAGAGAGAGAAAGAGATAGAGAGAGAGAGAGAGAGAGAGAGAAAGAGTGACTAGTGTGTTTACTAGTGTGGGAAACGATAGAGGTAGATAGGAGAGAAACAGAGTGAAGAAGAGTGGGATGAATTATGTGCGCAGGCCTGTGCCAGGCTCAAGAAAAGAGCGAGAAACAAATAGAGAGAGAGAAAAAAAAGAAATAAAGAGCGAGAAGGAGCCAAATAAACACAGAAAAGGAGCCCTCTTAGTGAGTGCCGAGTCTAAGATACAGAGTGGAAGACAAACGTGACATCCACTGACTGTGGCACGGTGGTGAAGGGATCCAGCACTTCCCCTTATCAGTGTGAGGATCAGACTGGTTCACACTCCACCAGCCATTTCCACTCAAGGACACAGAATTGGATGCTGTTATTATCTCATACTGTCATAACAAAAATAAATACAAATAAAACAATTGGCAACTGCTGCAACTAACAAATTGAATGCAAGTGGTTCTTGGTCCTGGTTTTATTGTGTAATGCACAGAAACAGTGGTTCCTCACGCAGTACTTGAGTTTGGTATGATCCACAGATCCCTACACTTTCTGTCTCGAATTACTACTCCTGCACCATCTGACTTGATGCCTGTACTGTACTGTATTTAGCTTTTATCCAAAGCTATTTTCAATACGGACCCAAGATTTGATTAGTTGCCATATGTATGATCGCCGGAAGTCAACTTCATGGTCTTGGTGTTGCTGTTTGCAGCCTGCTTGATCGTTGGTCTATGGGAACACTTATTCCTCTCTCTCTCTCTCTCTCTCTCTCTCTCTCTCTCTCTCTCTCTCTCTCTCTCTCACTCTCTCCCTCTCTCTGTCCCCCCCTCTCTTTTCTCTTTTGCCCACCTGTTTATATTTGAGGTGGACTGACCTGGCCCCCTCAACTCTCAGGCCCATGTGTTGCGTTTTGCTCACGCTGGTGCTGATCCGAGAAGTCGTAAATCCCTCATTCTATGTTCGGTCCAATGTTTTAGGAGCGTGCAAATCTTATTTTTACGTCCTAGGAGGCTCCCTTGAAGAGGGATGCGGAAGGATTAAGTGGAATTTTTGCGGTTTATTTGTTTTTTTCAATCTCTCGCCTCACCGTTTTGCGTCATTGAGATGTCCCTCTACGCACGAGCAGCCACTACATACCTCAGCAAAACTTTAAGCAGGTTGATTTCCGTTCACTTGTACCCTCTGGTAGGCAATCGAAGGTCGTTAATGTGTTTCCGCTGTAAAACATGTCTCTAAACGTGTCTCTAAAACGTGCATTACCTCCAATATTCTTTTTTTTGTGACCAGAATGATCTATATCTTACCACACATAACTCTTACCAAGACATTCATTTCATTTTGTGTGTTCATCTGGTCTGAGCTCGGCAGGACGAGGACAGTTTCTTTTCCTTTTGATCAGATCAGATGCGGTCCAGTCAGGTCCAGATGCATTCCGATCCTGGGTTCTGATCCGGTCAGAGGTGTGTGGGGACTCCCTCTGAGCCCTCCATCTCTCTGCTGCTCTGCTTTGGGCCAAAGTAGGTCAGGCAGAAACTGAGTGAGTCGAATATGGGATCATCAGTCATCAGGCTCCCACCAGCAAATGGAGTATTTATTACCATATTATTACGGACGAATTACGAGCTTGGCTCTTGCTTCCACTGGATAAATGATCTACTTGCCTCTTGATTGCATCATTTGCCTTCCATCCTGAACCCTTCCTCTATTAGGTCAGTGTTTCTCAAACGTTTTCAGACCAAAGACCACTTCTCACCACCTAACTCCCTAGATATCCTGAAAAAAAAAAAAACAGTAGGCCTACTTCAACAGTATATTACACAATACTCACTGAAACATCAAGACTTGAAGGAAGTGATTGTTATGTCAGAGGATTCGATTTTTTCAACTAATGCTGTCTTGACAGTTGGATGCTAGTTATGTAGTACGTGTAAACTGGTGTAGCTACATAGAGTCATAAAACGTTCAGCTTGTTGAAGTCTGTCAGGACTATTAAACAGACAATTCAAATAATACTGTTTGGATTTACATAGGAGTTGGGTCAATATTGCAAACAAACCATCTATGTGACTCGGAGCCACTAGGGATAGCTTGCATACCACACTATGTCCACTTACCACTGTACTAAGCCAACCTCAAGCCGATCCCTTCCCACTGTTTAAAGGAAGCTTGCCCTTACCACCGTTGCCTTGCCTCATTACCTCTCTACTTACTTACTTACTGCTAATAAGTATGTGCTTCTGTATAACACATTCCCATGACAACAGTGGCTTTCACTTCATACCCCGGGGGCTCACTCTCATATTTATCTAGGGAGTGTGCACAGCCAGTCATTCACGGCTGCTGTTTCACAGTTTCGGTGTTAATTGTGGTATGGTGATGACTCCTAATCCTCTACCCTCCCTCCCTCTCCAGGCGCCGACCACATAAAGAAGTACTGGAGCCGCTACTACCAGGGCTCGCAGGGCGTGGTGTTCGTGGTGAACAGCGCGTGTTCGCCGGCCGAGCTGGAGGCGTCGCGGGCGGAGCTCCACCTGGCCCTGCAGCACCCGCAGCTGTGCACGCTGCCCTTCCTCATCCTCGCCAACCACCAGGACCAGCCGGCCGCGCGGCCCGTGCCCGAGGTCAGCAGCTTTACTGTCCAGATACCGAGGGCGGCGGGGGGATGGGATGAGGGGCGGGTGGGGGGGGTTGTGTTTCGAGAGACTCGGACAGGATGAAAGAGGGACAGTGAGAGCAAATGAGGGCTGGAGAAAGAGGTGGAACGAGGAGTGTGGGGGAGAGAGAGGGAGAGAGAAAGAGGGGATAGAGGGATTGGATGAGGATCAGAGAGATAGAGAGAAGGGGAGAGGAAGGGAGAGGGACAGTCACAGAAATAGAGGAGAGATAGACAGAGGGGTGGAGAGAGGGAGAGAGGGATGAAAGACAGAGTGAGAGGGTAAATGAGAGCAGGGAGAGTGACACGAGAGAGGGAGAGTGACACGAGTATGAAGGAGTGAAAGAGAAGCATGGAGCGAAACAGGTAGATCAAGAAACTGAAGAGGGGAAGTGTGAGTAGAGAGAGAGAGAGAAAGAGAGAGAAAGAGAGACAGAGAGAGAGAGAGAGAGAGAGAGAGAGAGAGAGAGAGAGAGAGAGAGAGAGAGAGAGAGAGAGAGGCATGTGTGTCTGCTCTCAGTCCCACATGTACCTCATGCTGATCCTCCTGCAGGATAACAGAGTTTTGTTATGTTGGCTTCCTTGCATACACATTGGATGAATTGTTTGTGTGTCTGAAGGGGAAAGCATTTCTGTGTGTGTGTGTGTGTGTGTGTGTGTGTGTGTGTGTGTGTGAGTGTGTGTGTGTGTGTGAGTGGGTGGGCTGAGGAGAGGCCAAGCCCGTTGTTGCCATGCTGGAAAGAGTTTGTTGTTGCGACCCTGAGATGATGACGGCCCCTCTTGCGGGGGCTTTTGTGAGATACGAGACGTAAGACCAGAAATGTGGGACACGCTCACTCTCGTGTGCGTCCGGCCAGGCCTACGTCCATGCCCTGCTCCCTGCGTCACGCTGTTGATAAAGGATGTTCTCCTGAGTCCACCTACTGCCCCCTTGGCCCCTTTTCATCCCCACCGTGCACCCCTATCCTACAGAACCCCCAAACACCTCAACCCCTATTTTACCCCCCCCCCACACACACACACACACATCCACTCACACACACACATCCACTCACACACACACATCCACTCACACACACACGCACACTGAGATGGAACCTGGGTGGAACGGCACGGCAGGCGCCGAGTAAACACAGCGTGACGTGATGTGACCGCCGCCGTGAGTAATGGCCTCTTTCCACACAGTGAGAAAACCCAGGAGGCGTGAATCAGAGCCGAGCAATGAGAGAGGGAGATAGGGAGCGATAGAGAGAGAGAGGGGGGGGGGTGGATAGGGAGAGAGAGAGAGAGAGAGAGAGAGAGGGAGAGAGAGAGAGAGAGACAGAGAGAGAGAGGGAGGGGTGGTAGAGGGAGAGAGAGAGAGTGGGAGAGGGAGAGTGAGAGGGAGTGTGAAAGATAAAGATGAAAAGACAGAGAAAGTTTCTGAAATAGAGAGAGAGAAGAATAGAGAGAGGGATGCTGAGATATAGGGCTAGACAAAGAGAGAGAGAGAGAGAGAGAGAGAGAGACTTTTGCTCTGATAAGAGTGGCACTTCTCTTTGATGAGCAACACACAGCTGGCATGATGTGATAAAACACTGTTGTCTACATAAGCAATCCTCATCCCTCCTCCCTCCCACACACACACACACACACACACACACACACAGACACAAACACACACACACACACAGACACAAACACTAGTTCTCTGGAAAGGAAACAGGTACTCGATACATCATGCTTTCTATTTAGGTCACTGTCTGCAGGTGTGTTTTATTTTCTTTTTTTTTGCAAAAATGTTGCAACAGCATCCAAGTTCGCCGCTATTTGTAAACATGAAGAATGTGGCCATAGTAGTTTCCAGGGAGTCCGCCACCGCAGACTCCACAGACTAACCTCCTTAAGAGCATGACCCGGGAGCGCATCGGAGCGCGACGCCACAACCTTGGCAGGAAGTGCTCGGGAGAGTTTTGAACGTCCTTCAGCCTCTTTTGCCAACGATACAGCGAGCATATTTGTGGGAAACGGGTGCGCACATCCCAAATATATTTTCACAGGTGCCAGACAAAACATGTCAGAGAGAGAGGGAGATGGTCTGCACACTGTACATGAGCTCCAAGAAATTTAGTCTAAAAAGGCAACGTTTCGATCTCAACAGATCTTCATCAGGATACCGCAAGCACCCTCACACCCACCAGCTCCACCCCCTCCACCCTTGCCCTTCTTCAGAGCCAATGTTCCCTGTAAACAACGCCTTTCTGTCAGGTTGCCATTGGTATCTCATTTAGTTTTGTGCTTGCGCTGGCATCCACTTGGCCCATAGTCTCCACGCAGGCAGTGTCCTTCTCAAGAAGCAGCATTTTTTTACACTCACTTTTTAACCTGTCAGCATTTTATTTTTATCTTTTTATTATTTATTATAAATGTCTTCACACACACACACACACACACACAATCACAATCACACACACACACAATCTCTCTCTCACACACACACACACACACACACACACACACACACACACACACACTGTATATATATTTCTTTTTTTTGGCAGCCCACTCTTCTTTTGGAATCCATTCAGGCAATGCTCTTTGGCCCATCCTATTGCAATGTTCTAATTCATTTACCTCACTCTTACCTTCTTACAGTACCTCACTCTAACCCCCGCACACCACCCCACCCCTCACCCCCCCACTCCCCACCTCTCCTAAGCTTAATGCGCTAATAAGTCGGTGACTGTGCCTCTATCCGACGCGGGGAAGGCGCTGGTGGACATGCCAAGGAGAGTGAGTGTCTGAGCCGGCCGGTGCACAGACTCCAGATTTAGCTGAGCAGGAGGTTTTTTTTTGTCCTGTCCCAAAGGCTAATCCCCCTGCTTGTCGACATAGCAGGAAAGCCAACGACTATAGCGTCAGCCCTTGAGACCAGTGGCCAGTAAGGGCAGGGGAGAGAAGGAGTGGTGGTCGGTCCTGTGGAACGCTGAGAGGAGTTTGGACGTTGTTCATGGCTGAAGTGTGAAAGGAGAGAACCCCCCCCCCCCCCCCCTCCCCAAGAAAAAACAAAACAAAATGCCATGTGAAGCGCAGGAAGCCTGGTGTAAAGGATGTAGAGTCAGGGAGGGTGGTGTGGTGGGTGGGTGGATGAGTTCCCCCTGCTGGGTTGGTCCCTTCCTGGTTGGTGGGAACAGATACCCCACAGACACAGAGTGTGACACAGGCTGATGCTGGACCAGCAGGAGACGAGCAACACGAGCAACGAGCAACACTGTTCATGTGTAGATCATGCCCACACTCACAGAGTCAGGCCAACACACACACACACACACACACACACACACACACACACACACACACACACACACACACACACACACAGACACACACACACACACACACACACACACACACAGACACACACAGACATACACAGACGTACACACACAGAGATGCACATTGTGCAGGTGCCCACCCTAGACACTGTACAGCTTGTATGCATCCACTCAGACACACACACACACACACACACACACACACACACACACACACACACACACACACACACACATACACTGAAATGGTCAGGCTGGTGTGAAACTGGTGGTCCCCTCCTCATTTGTCTGTCTTGAGTGTCAGGTTATGTTTTTGGCTTGGTGACACCTGTGGTCGTCTGAGGGGAGGAGGGGAGAAGAGGGGATCCAAAATGGACAGAGCGATGAGTGGCAAGAGGAAGAGAAAGTGAGACTCTGTGTGCGATGTTATGGCTAGCCGCCTTCACACACACACACACACTACTCACATCATTCACATTACTATCGTGTTTCAAAGGGGATTGTGCCACGAGGAAGTGGTTACTGTGATCTGCCGATTTAAACCACCTGCCAGGCAGCGCTGACCACAGACATGTCCACTGACAGGCTCGTCCGCTGCAGTCCTGTGTGCCAGGACCCTCTCTTCGTCCTCTGCTGAGTCTCAGCTGAACACCCCCCCCCCCCCGTGTGTGGTTAGTTCACAGTTCTGCTCCATGCACATTGATTAGCCCAGTCTATAACTGCCAGTGTTGGTGTGTGTGTGTGTGTGTGTGTGTGTGTGTGTGTGTGTGTGTGTGTGTGTGTGTGTGTGTGTGTGTGTGTGTGTGTGTGTGTGTGTGTGTGTGTGTGTGTGTGTGTGTGTGTGTGTGTGTGCGCCCGCGTGTGTGTGTGTGGGCCACGCGTTCTGCTCTAATGCTCTCTGTATGTTGCTCTGTATGTAGTAAAGCCTTTGGGGAGAGTGTCTGGCTATTGCACAATGTTCACACATCCCCTGTATAAGCTACAACAGCCGTGGCGGTGGTGGTCTGCACGTCCATCTGGGAGCCGTTGGGAATTAGCCTCACCTTAGGCTCTCTCCTCAGTCTACCCCGCTTCGCTTTCCTTCGCCTCACTTTACCTCTCCTCAGCTGCTCTGACCGCTCGCTCCACGCTTTCTCTCTCTCTCTCTCTCTCTCTCTCTCTCTCTCTCTCTCTCTCTCTCTCTCTCTCTGGCGCGCATGTGTGCGTGTGCGCGCGTGCCTGTGAGGGACCGTGCCCTGGTCATCTGAGGATGCAGCTTTGCTCTGTGCTGCTCTGCTCTGCTGGCTTCTGGAGTGGCAGAGACACACACAAGCACACACACACACACACGCACACACTTATTCAAGCACACTCACACACACTGACACATACTCCTCCTATCCCCCCCCCACACACACACACACACACTCTCATTAGTGGCTGGTTACAGCCCATCAGTAAGATCCACATTGCTTCTCAGCCTGTCATGTTTCTCCCCTGGCTATTTTCATAGGGCCTGTCCGTGTCGACAGTCGACTTGCCCCATCTACCCCCTCTTTGCCCGTCTGCCCGCCTGGACGTCACCCCCCCCCACCCCCGCCTTGTTCTCTGCCCGTTCCCTGGCCCCTGACAGCTATTGACCCCTGTTAGCTGTTTGCAAACACGTGCTGGGGATCCGAGCGCGTCTCGCCGGACCCACAGGCGCTTTGCCTTTGATTTGCGCTGTCTGTCCGAGGGCTCGTGGTGTGGTGAAGGGCGCCCAGGGAGATGGCCCTGATGAGGATGTTGTTATTGCTGTTGTTTGTTTGTTGTTATTGTTGACGAGGGAGGGTGCATGACAGCATGGCTCACTGTACATGTGTGCAGGTCCTGTGCACGCAAGTGCTGCCTACACACACACACACACATGCCTAATATACGCACACATGCTCACACAACGCACACATTGCGTTGTCATCCTCACACAGACACACACACACAGACACACACACACACGTTTGTCAGTCCATCGCAAGCGATGATGACAATGCCTCCAAAGGGGATAGGGGGAAGGGTTGGGGTCGGGGGGCTACTACTGTGTGTAGCTGTAGAGTCCTATCCTGGATCTGCATATCTTGCCGCAGGTGTGCCATGTGAGGACTGAGTCAGGAGATTGAGGCTGTTCTATGACAGCAGGAAAGTGTTGTTGCTTCAGCCGCTCAGTCCGTTGCTGAGTGTGTTTCTCCTCTAGATGCTTGACCCCATCATTGAGCAGGGAGCGCCAGCAATGGCGATCCATTGCACTGACTTCAAGGAGTTCAGGCTTGATGTTGCTTTTCTTCAGAGTTTATTTTAACTGGTCCTTATAGCGGCGTTTTTGCTCACCAGGTCTACTAGCTGCAGGCAGTTGTCCATAGAGGACCTGGAAGGGTAGCCTGTATGCAGGGCTTCGGATTACGTGTCCACCCACCTTAGTTGTCTCCGAACAAAGACTGCCTCAATACTGAAGGATTGAGCATGCTGGAGGATTTCAGTATGGGGAATGCTGTCTTCACAGCTGATTCCAATGATGTGAAGGCATTGTGTTGAAGGCATTTGATGTGAAAAGCCTCAAGTTGTCTAATGTGACACACACATACAGAGTAGGGTTTAATATATTTTCTCGAAAATTAGATAAATCAGATCCTGGGGAATTGATATTGGCCTACATCCCCCCCCCCCATCGCTCTTTTCGTCTCCTGGGGAATAGATGATCCATTTCTGGGGAATTTTTTTTGTTTTGTTTTGTTTTTAGCCCAATGTATCGACATCATTCAAATATGCGTTCCCAAATCCCAAACTGACATTTTTTATATTATTTGTATCAAGGCAAAAGAGCACAGTTTATGTCCATCATCAACACAGTTTGTGCAATGATCAATTTTGCTGCGTGATCAAGTGATCTGCGTGCGTGACATCTGCTGCAGCGCTAATTATGAAATGCCAGGTGGATTGTCTGTGACTTGTCTTCTGAAAATCTAGGCAACCCTTTTAAAACCAATATTTTACAGAACTCCATTATGAAAACTAACAAAATCTGCTAAAGTAGGCCTAAACAATTTAATTATTCCTAAACCATTCTTTTAAACGAAATCCATTCTGTGGCTGAGATTTGTAAGCGGCTGCAAACCACACCCGGCTGAATAATCACACAAGGTAAAATATTTCAAATATTTCTTTATTAGGGCATTCATTCTCACCTTGCCTTTCTTTCTTTTTTTCTGGAAGTGTGCTTCCAAGAAGCAGAGAGCGTCGATAGATCTCTGCGCTCAGGCGGTTTCGGATTTTCGTGACAAATTGGTCGCAGATAGAAAGTGCTCTCTCCGCCTCCACGGATGTAGCCTGAATAGTACTAGAGCTTCAAACAACTGTTGCGGGTTGGGTGGTCTCCTGTTGGTGGCCTTGAAGAGGGCCTACGGTAGGCCTACGGCACCATCGCCTGCATCAACGTTACTGTATGACAATAGACGTGCACTCCTTGCGTTTTTTATTTTAGTTCCCATTTCATAACGTACGGAAACCTTTCCCGGGAATCGTGAAAATAGTCTAGTCAGATTTCCCGGGAATCCCGTCTCCCGGGATTAAACCCTAATACACACACACACATACACACACATACACAGACATACACACACACACTATTCATGCACCCACACATAGATTACAGTTCTAGAAAAGACCGGAGTTCCTATTGCCTTATGCTTTCAGTGCCTCTCCCTTTCATGTCAAACTGTAAGAGTCTGAGTCAGAGGAGTGGATTGTTTGTAGTCATATCTGCATGGCTGAAACTAACCTGTAGGCTTTACAGGTGTGCTAACCTGCCTTTGTGTGTGTGTGTGTGTGTGTGTGTGTGTGTGTGTGTGTGTGTGTGTGTGTATGTGTGTGCATGTGTGTGTGGGTGGGTTGGTAAGATGAGGAGCAATCCTGACTTGTAACCAAGCTCACATGAAAGGGGAAAAGTTGCACCATCGGAAATACTTCACATTTTATTTTCAGGATGTGGGAGGAGGAAGAGCTTTGCTTTGTGTGTGTGTGTGTGCGTGTGTGTGTGTGTGTGTGTGTGTGTGTGTGTGTGTGTGTGTGTGTGTGTGTGTGTGCATGTGCATGTGTTAGTGTGTCTTTGTGGATGTGTGTGTGTGTGTGTGTGTGTGTGTGTGTGTGTGTGTGTGTGTGTTTATGTGTGTGTGTGTTCATGAAGCAGCAGTTGAGAGTAGTTGTTTATGACATGTATATGACACTCAACATGTAAGTATGCCTATATGTGCTTATTTATGTTCCTCTAACTGAGTGCGTGCCGTGCATGTGTGTGTATACGTCTGACAGTATCCTTGCATGCAAATAGCGTTGCGTGTCGGTCTGGTCTTGACGCGTTCACATCCAGGGTCGGCGGGTGCGTGTGTGTTCGCGTGTGTCGAGGGCATGTGGGTGAGTGTGGAAGAGGAGCTCGCGTGCACCGGGTGAGGACGTGACGGGTGGCGCGTTTTGCAGTACAGTAGCGCTTGAGCTTTGCGTGCACTTTCGCGCGTTTGCGTGCGTCCACGAATATATGGGTGTGCATTTATAGTTTGTGTGTGTGTGTGTGTGTGTGTGTGTGTGTGTGTGTGTGTTTGTGTGTGTGTGTGTTTGTGTGTGCGTGTCTATAAGTACAGTGGACCCATCAGAGCAGAATGGAAGGAGAACAGAGCTCAGGAGCCAGGACTAGAGCTTTGGGATATAAAGTGACATTTCTCTGTCTGATTCTCTCTCTCTCTCTCTCTCTCTCTCTCTCTCTCTCTCTCTCTCTCTCTCTCTCTCTCTCTCCCTCCTTCTCGCTCACCGTCCCACTCGCCCCATACTGAACCCTTAGCCTCAGAAGAGAGTGTCTGGGCCTACATTCCCCCCCCATCATCGCTCTCTCTCTCTCCGTCTCCCTTAGCTCTGTCACGCAATACACGATCGAGCGCAGCGATGCGGTGTCACCAAACCATGGCTCCAGAACCACTCCACCGTTCACACGCTATACACACAGCCCGAGCCGCGGTAGCACGGCACATCCCCTCGCACGCCACACCAACCGACAGACACCCTTTAGATAACAAACCTACAGTTGCAGAGGGGGGAACGCTGTAGTCTGTCCCCTCTGAGGTAATTTACGCACTTCATACGAGATGCGAAAATGGCTTAACTGGCCACAGTGTGCTTTTATGGGTGTAAGTGCGCTTTATATAAAAATGAGGAGAGCCGAGGTCATTCTCGTCAGCAGTTGATGCAGTTGTTACATAATTTGAGGCAGACCGAATTACAGTGCATGACAGCATTCAAATTCTAAAGCACCACAAGCATATCTTAGTTTGTATCTTTTGGTTTGACCTTATGACCTTATGGTCTTTCAACGAGCTGAGTTATCCTCACCTGCCTCTCGATGACTGTATCGGGGGGTGGGTGGGGGTGTGTTACACTGAGTTACAGCCCGTTCCCTGGTCACGATGATGTCTTTTTTTAGGGACTTTTTTTCTTCCCTTCATCTTTCGAACGGCGTGTGCCGTCGTGAATAATGCACGCGGCTCGCGTCCGACGGCTTCTCCTGTAGGATCGGTCCTGCTCAATATTAAATGAAAGTTATGCTAAATGTATCTGGGTGCGTGTTCTGGGCCAGAGTGGTGTGCTTACCAGTTGGAGGGAGCTGCGTCTCCGGTCTAAAAGCCCAATTAAACACGTGTCTCCCACCCCCAAGCCCACCCCCAGCACGCCCCACCACACCTCCCCCCCTGTTCCCACGGATGACCCCCCCCGCACACGGCAAGGCAGGCCGGGGTTTTTCCGAGGCGCTA
>NW_027468848.1:28246581-28264081 GCF_046254945.1 Alosa pseudoharengus
TAGTAGTGGCTGAGCATTGTTGTGAAACCATGGATCAGCATTCTTCAGATGAAGTCACTCTTGGCTCTCTGCCCTTGTGGTTTTGCCCCTCTAAGCAAGACTCTATTTATCATTTATTACAATCAGTATCCCTGGCCCTTCCCTCACACACACACAAACACACACACACATACTTATACACAAACACACACACACACACACACACACACACACACTAATTCATCCACATATTTATGCTCCTCTCTCTCTCTTTCTTTTTCTCTCTATTTCGATATATTTTTTCAAATGATGATTTAAAAGGAAAAGCTCATTGCAATCCAGTTCACTTCCCCGATCTTGTGGTTGAGCAACAGCATTTGAGCTTTGGCAGACGGTTTCACCTACAAAGTCGTGCAATCTGTTGTTGCGTTGCGCTTGGCCCACGCGGAAGAGGAGTGTTAGGGCAACAGCCGTGTATGTGTGTTTTTAATTTTTCGAAAGCCGAGACTTACGGTAAACGCGGGAACGGGGGTGTAAGTCTGTTTCATGGGGATCTGGACAGAAGGCATGTGGGGTGGACGGTGCAGGTGGAGGTGTTAACTCATGAATGAATGATTCTGTCAAAGCACATGTTTATACGTGCACGCTGCGCACACACTGCGCACACACACACATGCACGGCACACATACACACCTGCATGGCACACACACACACATGCACGGCACACATACACACCTGCACGCAAAATACCTCACTCTTAGTCTGCAGCACACAAACAAACACACATTGTGTGTCTGTCATAATGCCTGCCAATGCTGATGTACAGATTGTCTGCATGGCCATATTCATATACAAGTAGGAAAGAGGATTAAACCGTGCTGTGTGTGTGTGTGTTTGTGCAACACACACACAGACTTGTGGTGGCAGGTGCATTTGTCAGATTGGAGCATTGATATGGCAGGTATGCAGGCTTTGGGCTTTGCCAGAAGATGACTTCACTTCTCTCTCTCTCTCTCTCTCTTTCTCTCTCTCTCTCCCTCTCTCTCGTCTGGCTCACCTGCCTGGCATCAGTCATATCCGATGCCACAGACCAGTGCCAGAAGAGAATGAAAGAGTGACAGAGAGGAGGAGAGGGGGAAGGAAGTAACGGGAGAGAGGGGGAGGAATGGGACAGAGTCCCTGGAGTGGTGTATCAGCTTTATTTGGTTTCTTTTCTTGGGAATGTGATGTGGGTTTACCTTTCCCTCTCTCTCTGTGCATGTGTGTCTGTGTGTCTGTGTGTGTGTGTGTGTGTGTGTGTGTGTGTGTGTGTGTGTGTGTTTGTGTGCGTGTGTAGTCACATGTGTAGGCTTATACTAAGCATCCTTGGGCTTCGTGTCTGAGTGTTAATGAAAGACATCATCTCAGGATATGCTTTTGAAAGAGGTTTGTGTGTGTATGAGTGTGTGTCTGTGTGTCTGTGTCTGTGTGTGTGCGTGTGTGTTTGTGTGTGTATGCGTGTGTGTGTGCGTGTGTGCGTGTGTGCGTGTGTCTGCATGTATGTGAGTGTATGTGTGTGTCTGTGTGCATGACTAAGCATGACTATGCATGTAAGTGTATGGGTGGGTGGCCACAGATGTTTGAGGTGTGTGTAGGAGTGTATGAATGTGATTGCTTTATTTTTTGTATATTTTGTGTGTGTGTGTGTGTGTGTGTGTGTGTGTGTGTGTGTGTGTGTGTGTGTTGTGGAATGGAGGAAGCCAGAGCAGCCCCCTTTTGTCATTAATTAAGGCTTGGATGAGTCCAGATGTTGTCGAGACATGCACCCCTGTAGGATGTGGTGCTGCAGCGATGGCCCACTTCTGGTAAGGTGACAAAACACGTGCCTGTTGCTTCTCTCACAATCCACCCCACCACCACCACCACCCCTGCCACTGCCACATTGCCACCACCACCACCACCAACAGTTACTGCTACAATGAAGTAATTTATTTGTGTAGCTCCTCTTAACAACTACGTCTGTGTAATTCCTTGCAGTGCAGTGGTAAGTCAGATGTATAGATGGAGGCTGAGGCTGACGTAGCAACTCCTCCACACTCCGCTCGCCACCTCCTGCACGGGCCAAGTCTCACGCAACAGGGCCGCTGATGACTTGATCCGGACTGGACCGGGAGAGGTTGGGGCGCGTTGCGTTGGATAGAGTGCGTCTGACTTCCCCACGTGTCGGCGCGCACACATGGATTGTATCACGCCTGGGTCCCAGAGAGGCTTTCTAAAGCCTGCCCTGAGCACATACCTATTGGAAGCCGTTCAGTGTGGAGAAAACTGGCAGATTTATTGAGTGATTCAGACCTCAGAACAGTGTTGCAGTGTTCTGTTTTTCACTTTCCCTCTCGGTCTTTCTCTCTCTCTTTATCTCTCTCACGCTCTTTCTCTCTTCCTCTCTCTCTCTCTCTCTCTCTCTCTCTCTCACACACACACACACACACACACACACACACACACACACACACACACACACACAGCATCCACTTTCTGCCCTGGACTGGGTATGATTATGATATTTAGTCCTATAAGTGTGTGTTTGTGTGTATGAGTGCATTTGTTCATGTGTGTGTGTGTGTGTGAAAGAAACAGAGAGAAAGAGACCCTGTGTATATGTGTGTGTGTGTGTGTGTGTGTGTGTGTGTGTGTGTGTGTGTGTGTGTGTGTGTGTGTGTGTGTGTGTGTGTGTGTGTGTGTGTGTGTTGTGTGTGTGTGTATGTGTGCGTGCGCTTGTACGTCTGGCAGTGTGTGTGGTGTGTTTCTGCACAGTCACCCTTTAGTAGAATTCCCAGGCTCTTTTTTCCCCCCAGACATTCCTAAAACATCCAGCATTCTCCTTGGCCTTTTCGGACCCTCCTCCTACCCAGACAATGGCTGCCGCCAACACATGAAACCATAGAGCTCATTAGGGCTTTTCCTCTTTTTTTTTTGAAGAGGGTGTGGGGGTGAGGTGGGCAGGGGAATCTGGGGGCACCTCTTTCAACAAATGGTGAGTCATCTGAAAAGGTCCAGCCAGTGCTGTGTGGCCCAAGTGGCAGTGCAGGAATGCGGTTCACTCAGCGAAAAGATCTGGACAGATTGAGTCACATTGACACCATTGTCCGGCGCCCTTGTTCTTGTGTGGGTTCCCTCGGACACCACTTAGACCCTTCACCCCACCCACCCCCCCCCACCACACACACACACACTCCCCATCCCGCCACCCACCTTTCATCCCGCTCCACCCCACCCGACTCCCCTCCACCCCCGCCCACCACTGACGTTGTGAGGGGATTTCCACACAGGGTGACGATTTGAAAAGAAAATCATCTTTTTTTTGACACGCTGAAAATCCTCTCATTTTGTCTCCTGAACAATGTTGCTGTTTCCTTTAAAGTGGAATAAGAAAAAGACTGAAAGAATGAATGAATGAATCAATCAAAGACAGAGAGGGAAGGCACTGGAGAATAGCACCGTCACTTGTCATGGCTCTCTTTTCAGCTATTGTCTCAACAACTGCGTGGGTCAGTTAGATAATGATGCAATTGTGGGGTCAGCCAGGCGGCCATTTTGTCTCTATTGTCACCCCTCCCCACACACACACACCTCTGCCCTCTCCCTCACTCCCCCCCTCCGGAATAAAGAGGTCGGATCTGTCTCAGCGCCGCCAAGCTCTCCTCCCTTTTGATCACTGATCTCTGTGACCCCGTTTGAGTTTCTTAATCTCTCGGCTGACCTGGACAGATTTGGAGGGAGAGGGAGTGTCTGGGGGGGGGTAGTCTGGGAGGTTGAGGGTGTGGCGTGGGGTAGTGGGGGGTGCAAACCTCCCTGTTGATCCTCATGAGTAGAGAGGATGTAATGGTCTGTAACGTTGGGGGTGAGTGGAGGATAAGGTCGGGGTTGGGGTCTGGGGGGGGGGGGGGCGGGGGGTTGATGCAGGGGGGGGTCCTCTGGTAGAAAAAGCTTGGTGAAACCAAGGAGACCAGTGCACCGGTCAGCCTTTATTCCCTGTCTGCTGTCACTGATCGAGTCTGTTCCTTTGGAAAGTCTTACAGTTTTGTTTGACCTCTCTCATTGACTTGGAAGACTGCAGCTTACTGGGACTGAGATCCAGTCCTGCTCTTGCATAGGCCTGCTGGGTCAGCGACAGATCATGGTACATCCGTACTGGGCCACCCCAGGCCACCTGGGTAGCTTTGTACAAAACGTGTGTGTGTGTGTGTGCGCGTGTGTGCGCGCACTGCATGTTTTTTTGGTCACGCTCCAGAACTCACACATGTTCCCCTCTCTTAAGGCTCCCCTGCTCTGGCCACCACTTCTGGGGTGGAGAAGGAAGTCTGTGAAGCTGAGACGCCTGTAATATGCTGTCGCTCTCCTATTAATTTGTGTTTGGTTTGTAAACCTTGCGTAGTCAGCACACACACACACACACCGGATTGAAGTGGTGCGATGTCTGCACCTCGCAGGTCTATAATTAGCCGATAAAGGAAGATTCCGTCTGCGACGACCATTGGGGGCAGGAAGGTGAGGTGTAAATATTTTTGGGGATGGAAGGAGATTATGCTTTTGTGCACCTCCGCCTTTTTACTTTCCCTCACACTCTTCCTCGTCCCCAACCAATCCTCCAGAGGCATGGGAGAGTAGCTTCATGTAAATATTTCTTTTATACCTGTGATGGCGTCTCTAGGGTGAAATTTTGGCTCCTCATTGAAGTGGGGTGGAATCCTCTATCTGTCAAAGCAACAAAGACTCACAGGCCGATAATTTTCCATTGCAAGTGAAATTCGGGGATATTTCCCTCTCATGAGTAGGAGTTAGTTAAGCAGTAGATCATTTTTGTCTTCATAGCATCTTGAAGAGAAGATTGACAAAAGATTAAAAGTACTGTCTTCATCCGGTCATTATTGCTTTGGTGGAAACCTTCATTGTGTGCATGACACTGTTTTAGACCTGTGTAAGGAAGAGCTGGCAGCTCATAACATGACAGTAGATGATTGCCAAGAGTTTTCAGAATCCAAAAAGGGCAAAAAAAAACCACCTGCTCTGACTCATTCGTGATTGCAGTCCTCTGAAGCCAGTCTCTGGGTTTGTGTCAGAACACACTGTTTACTTGAAGAATTCCTTTTTCCAATTCTATGCTTCTCCCTCAAGCTGTATGAAATAATTTACAGAAATTAGATTATTTTTCAAAATGGCCACCAAACACCCCTGTATCAAATCCCTGTATTCACTCTAGTCTTATTGTCAAAATCAGTCAGTACGTTTACATGCACATTAATGGACTGCTGTCCTTGTGCAGGATAGCAAAAACACAGGAGGGGGATCGAATTATTGACCAAAGTATGTCTGACTCCGCTACAATATGGCCCCTTTCAGCTTGTTAGTATTGGGCTATTTCCATAGACGGTAAAAGAAATGGACACAGCCACCCCATAGGACTTCAATAGTGACAATTTTTCCTGTTGGTTGACATCGGCCCTGCGCATCCTCAGCCCTGGCGAGTGACAAACATGTGACGTTAAGCAATTGAAACACAGTTAGACGTCTGGTAGCCGTGCTAAAAAATGTGATAACGTGCAGAGTGCTCCGAGTTCGATAGCGGTTTTTGGTGGTGATTTGTTCTGACATAGCTCTACATGCATTTCGTGTGTGTGTAGGGCAGACTGTCCTGAATCTGGCAATATCATTGACATGGTAAAGGGATTCTCTGGGGCTGAGCACGGGAGTAATGGGTGCGCAGGTGAACGCAGAGAAGTATAGACTGTAAATATGATGCAATTTGATTTAATTTCATGATTTTTATTTTCATACTTTAATGTACAGACAAGTGTTGTCTCGTTGGAAAGCCCCACTTCTGCTCTGTCACGCAATAATGGTTTCATCTCGTTGCGATTAACAGTTGGGGAGCAATGTAACAGAGAAGAAAGGGTGTGTTTTTTGACGCACTTTGCGTCAATCGGGTTCTAAGGGTTAAAATCTTACGTACGTACCCCCTGGAGTGCCTTCACGTACCCCCAGGGGTACGCGTTCCCCCATTTGAGAACCACTGCCCTAGACTATTTCCAGTTGACCTATTACGTCACAGACCAAAGCAATTGACAAACAATTTAGCTGCCGGCAAATGGTACCATATCGAGCAGTGAACTGGACAACTTTGAACGAGTGTAGAAAGGGCCAAGTCAAGCATCATAGTAAAGGTGAAGGCACAAAGTTTGTTCAAATGTATCATTTGCTCATGCACATCCCTCTGTCAGAACTAAAATTTAAATAATGGGTTTTGAGAAAGAGTTATAAATCTCAGTGTCTGTCTGAGGATTAAGTTCATGACTGAAGGGATCAACTCTTCAACTCCCTGAGTTCACACGGCATAAACAACCAGCCAAGCTAAAAGCGACCCAGAAGTAGTCATCCGCTACCAAGGCTATTTAAGAGTAGTGCTGCTACCCACTCTCCTTGTGCCCACTGTGTCAGCCTGTCCTGGCATGGTCCACCTTTTCAGGTGACAGTCAGCACAGACTATGCCAACGGGCACGCTTTCAAGTCGGTAAGAGGATCATTTTCATTGTCTGGGAGACCAAGGAGACAACACGGCAATGATTTCACATCTACGGGTGCTAAGCCCTGAGATCACCTGAGTAAGCTGATCTTTTGAATATCAATGCCAACAAGACCCAACCAACCAACAACCACACATTACTACTCCTATGTTTGCGCTATCTAAATGTGCGATGTAAATCTCTTCAAAAATACATTGTGGATGTCTTCGGGGAACAAAACATGCAGAAGACAATAATGATATGTACATGAGATGGTCAGCCATGTATAATAGGGACTCAACCTACTGGTGAACCATACTGTCAACTATGGGACTCAGCTTGTGTCACCTTGTGCTCTGAGAGAGAGTCTGTGTTCACAATCCTGTCCTGGAAGAGCTCCTTCAACAAGAATATCTAAGACTTCAACTCTCAGGTTGTTTACTCTGTGACGTCTGGTATTTTGTCATCTCCTGTCGAGCTGTCGAGTCACCAGTTGAGTGGTGTTGAGAATTGTTCCACAAGGCTGATCTAAGGCCTCTCCAAGGGGGTGCTTTTTGATTTAATCAGTGGATATTTGTTTTTGAGGGTGTAGAACACTACGGTGACAGTGTCATGGTTGCACTTGGTCAATGCTCATTATTAGCAATCAACTAATCAACCAATCAACAGGAAGGTTGTGCGTCATGAGACTGATTGATGATGGATGCTGGTGTTAGTGGCCACTTAATATAATAATTGGACTAATTGTTGTGTTCATTGAGGGCTTTAGTCACTATTTGAGATTTCTAGGCTTTTGAGGGGTGATTAGATTGTTTTGTAATTCCATTTCTTGTTCTGTGTGCAGTTAACTTTGCTAGCAATGATTTGAGGAAAGCCGATTTAATGATTCAGTCTGGTGACACCATCAATCATCATCATCAAGTGAACTGAAATGTTGCCATCTCCAATTTTACACTTAAAAATGTAGTCATAAAGTCATAAATACCGCAATATTTTTTCTCCTTCCTTGTGCGTCAGTAGTAGTTTCGCCCTCAGTAACCTCCTCCATGTTTGTGAGCTTATGAGGTGTGCCCCTCCGGTATGTGATATATGCCCAGTACCCACGGATTAAAGGAAATGAATTGTGTGATCAAAGGTCGAGATGAATGATCTTTTAATGGCGCATTGTCTTGCTAATCACACGGGTGCCATGGGCACGGAGAACCTCTTTAAATTAACTCTGCCCACATGCCCACTCAGCTTCCAGCCATCCTCCCCAGCGGTTGTGGCCGCATTGATGTGGAGGAAGACAAAATGTTTGCCTTTCGTAGTGACCGTGTTTTTCCATAGCAATTAAGCAGGTGTTGAGAGGACTTTTCACTGCACACTTGACTAGGAAGTCTTCTGGTAGAGAGAGATCACTTGAAAGTGTGGCTGAGACAGCAACACAACGTGAAGTAGAGAGAGAGAGATAGACAATGAGAGAGAAAGACTTAAGGGTCTTCTGTCATTTCCTAGGGATTGGTAATTAAATCAGGTGTCCTGATTTTCTACTCTTTGTCTTACTTTTCTTTCACTTCCCCTCTCTCTCTCATGCGGCCTTGTTTGTGTCTCCTGTCTACATCTCTCTGTCACCTGTATATCTTCTCTCTATCTGTCTGCCTTTTTTAGCATAACACATTTATTATACCGCCAGAACACGCCTGGCCACGTGCAGCTGTGTCTAGACACAGAAACCAAAAGGCTCGGGAGTTTCATATTTACCGAGTTGACAAGTTTGAAGTGGCTGCGCTGGAGCTGAGGTTGAGGGCTGTGGAGGGTTTCATAGTCATTGATCTCAGAGGTGCAAACATACAGGCATGCACACACACCACACACACACACACACACGCAAGCACGCTCACACACACATGCCTGAATAGTCACTCCCATGCATAGCTGTGCATCCATGTTTGCACATGCATGAATTGTTCTTATATTATTGCCTTCATATGACTTATACACTTACACGCACACAAGCACAACTCCTGCACACCAACATGCGTACATACAGACAGACATATATACGCACACACATACACACACACACACGTGTGCGCCTGTGTGCGTGTGTGCGTGTGTGTGTGTGTGTGTGTGTGTGTGCATGTGTGTGTCTGTGGTGGAGCCGAGGGCTGGATGAGATCAGGAAAACCACAGCAGCTGAGAGGAGTGGCGATAATGACAGACGGAACACTTCCTGCACTTCCTGCTCTGTTGTCAGGGCTGATACGGATCTCTCAGCGCCACACCAGGGGGACCCCCCCCCACCCCCCACCCCAAAACAAGGAACAAAAAAAAGATAAACAAAATAAACAAGCCCCTATAGCATCAAAATGCAAATGGAATGTGAAGAGAAGGCCCAGATCTCATCAGTCCGCTGTTATCAGACGAAGTCATTTGCTATCAGTGGGGACTCCGAGGACTGAATTACCTCCGTCGGGTCACCTGGGCCACATCTCCGGGCTCATATCTCGGGCACATCCACTGCAGGTGAGTGGTTGGTATCGTCGCCCATATCACTCTGTTCTGGTTGGTATCGTCGCCCATATCGCTCTGTTGGATGGATGTGGGCCTGGGCAGGAATAACACGGAAGATGAGGGAGCGTCCACTGCTACCAGATCAGTTGTGGGGAAAAAATGCACAGCGGTGGCGCTGCTAATCATATAAGCACATGTTGGCGGGCAGCATTGAAGTCCGCCTGGGCAGAACCGCATGACGGCCTGTAAAAGCCTTCTGCTGTGTGGCCCTGGCGAGAAGAAGAGCACCACAGGGTGATGACGTGCACGTCTGTCTGTGAATCTGCCCTTCTTTCTCTCTCTATCGCTCTCTTTCCCTTCGAGGTAGGTCCAGTTGCGAGGGGAGAGAGATGGTCAATCCAGCATTCCCAATCATTCTCTCTCTCTCTCTCTCTCTCTCTCTCTCTCTCTCTCTCTCTGCCTTTTTTTTCTCTATCTATCTGCATTCTATCTCTTTCTCGCCATGGGAGGTAAAACAGGAAAAGAGCATTAGGAGAAACATGAATGTCAATCAGAATCCAGGATTCTGGATCTCTCTCTCTCTCCCCCTCTTCATCAGTGTTGTACAGTATATACTGTGTAGAGGATTCTGCTGGCACGCATTCTACTCTTTGCCTCACTTCCTCCTCCTCCTCCTCCTCCTCCTCCTCCTCCTCCTCCTCCTCCTCCTCCTCCTCCTCCTCCGTCTTCATTTTTCTTCTTCTTCTTCTTCTCCTCTTTTTTTGGAAGCATTCTTTCCTGCCACAACCACCTCCAGATGTCAGCTGTACAGCGCACACTACTCTTTCTCTTCTGAGAAAGCGAGGTTGGCCATGCTTGGGTTGCATTTCCCCCCATAAAGTCACTTCATATGCCAATGTTTTCTCAACTCTTTACATGGTGTTGACCACCGACAGCCCTCTGGATAAAACATTAGGGACACGCTGAGCCGTCCAAGCTCATTTGCTCACTGCTGGAGAGAATGGGTCATGACACATGGCTGGAAAAAATGTATTGGTTTCAAAATAAACTGTTGTTCGCATCAAGGCTGTGCAACAAGTGTGCTCCTGGTACGCATAAATCAAAACAAATTCAGATATTGCCTCACAAAATCAAGGCTCGAAGAAGACATTTTTCTCTGTTTTATGAAATGCGCACAGATGTTTGTGCCCAACAAAGTTAACAAATGCTGTTTGTTTTTTTGCTCTGCATTCTTGGGATGGAATGTTGGAGAATGCTTGTTTACTTTTTGGAGCAAATGTTACCCCCCCCCCCCCCCCCTATCCTAATCTCGAACCTCCGCCTATCATGCATTCAGAAGTTGCAAAAAGTGTGTGACAACGTTAAATTGAGTGACAACATCTTTTGCACAAACACACACACACACACACACACACACAGTGTTCATCTCATCTATCAGTTCTTGTGGTGACCTTTTTGAAGGCAGTCTATGAAACAGGACAATCCCAAGGCAGTGTGCTGAACCAAAGACGTCCCTTCCATTTGTACTGTGATTGTTGATTTTGGTCTGCCCAAAGTCAACAAATATTTTTTTCTCAAATTGTCTGCATACATTCGATGCCGGTGTGTGGCTTTTGTGACGCGGCAAAATAAACACCGCCCCTGCACATTCCTCACCTTTTGCAGAATGACTCAAATTAAATGAGCTAGTCACACAGGGCTTTCTGGAAGGCATGGCGAAGGATCGGCGTTGACCCTGACGTTCTTTCGGAGCTTGTGTGTCTGGCTCTGAGAGTCCGGAACCTGTCTGAGCGCGGACTCTATTTTCATGTTTCACATTGGCGGCTTAGCTGTCAAAACAAACCTGCGCGACATCCGAGAGTTCAAGTTCAAGTGTCAGGAGCTGTCCTGCACCAGATCAGCTAAAGGGCGCAATGACGCATGACAGATCGTATCTGAGCATCGCACTTTCTAGAGTACAATAAGGGTGACTGTGTGCTGCACAGGATGGAAATGCACATTTAGTAAACTTAAAAAGCTCAGTTGTCTTAGCACACTCTTAAAACAAATGTGTTAAAAACAACACAACTTGTGTTGTTTTTAACAGAACTCTGTGTCTAGATAGTGACAACACAGTTTGTGTTGTTTCCTTTTTTATTTGTTGTACAATATGTGTTGAAAATAACACAACTTGCGTTGTTTTTTTAACACATCTCTGTGTCCAGATAGGGAAAACACAATTCTTTTTATGAGAGCTGACAGTCTCTTTATTTGACTCTAAAGGAAGTGAGGTCGAATGAGTGCACACATCTTTTTGGCACACGGCGCCACCACATAGCATGATTCAGGCACTAACAGGCATGCTCTCCCCAAGTCAGGACTTGGTCTAGGTCTTTTCCATCAACAAATTGAAGTGCGGTCAGGTGTGTGTGTGTGTATGTGTGTGTGTGTGTGTGTGTGTGTGTGTGTGTGTGTGTGTGTGTGTGTGTGTGTGTGTGTGTGTGTGTGTCTGTGTGTCTGTGTGTCTGTGTGTGTGTGTGTGCGTGTGTGTCTGCAATTTCATGTTTGTGCATATAAATTGCGGTGCATATGTGAGTCGGTGTATGCCTACGTGTGTGTGTGCAGAGACACATTAGAGCACTAAGGTGTGACATAATCAATGTCCAAAGAAGGTACATATCTGAGGTACAAATATTCAATTTTTTTTATTTTAAAAGGTGCAAAAGACTTTTCCAGGGTTCCCACGCGTCATGGAATTTCTGGAATATCATGGAATTTTGGAAAATCTATTCCAGACATGGAAAGTCAGGGAATTTCATAATTTTGGGGGCAAAGTCATGGAACATCAGGGAATTTGTTGTAGCAGTTTAAAATTTACTTGCCAAAATACATTAATATAAATACAACTCCACTCATAATTATAAGCTGTACTGCTTGCTTTAGTAGTTGTGGCTAGCCCAAATGTGTTCATTCAATACCCATTTATTCATCTCCCACTCTACATCTAGCTGCTACACGACTGTTCTGATATCTTTGGTTGGTATATTGTATCCCCCAAGTAGGTCATGGAATTTCATTTTTTTTGTCAGGGAAAGTCAGGGAAAAGTCACTTCACTTAGAGTGAAGCACTTCACTGCTTTTCTTTTGTACATTTCTAAATAAAAAAATAAATATCTGAATTCCTGAGAAGCACTAGATCACAGAAGCACGGTGGAACCACTGATGAATGAAACACAGTCGAACATGTCATTTCACACCTACATTCTAGAATGACTAATAGTGAGGGTTTAAATGAAAATACCAGGGTATTAAGTGTTTGTGTGATTTATTAGGTGCTAGACGGCAAATTACAATACTGTATCTCCCAGTAACTCATAACATTCCTCCAGGTATGGAAGCACTCAAATGACAACCAATCAACAGATCTACTGCACGTAAAGGCAGTAAGGCTCTTGGCGAACGTCTAGTATTCCATATTTACTGCTACTCTCTACTGTGTGTGTGTGTGTGTGTGTGTGTGTGTGTGTGTATGTGAATGTGAAACACAAGTAAAAGACAGAGAGAGAAAGAGAGAGAGAGTGAGCGAAGGAGAAATTGATCCAAAGAGAAGGAGTTGGCATGTCTGCTGCCGGAGTGAGTGTCAGTCAGTGCAGTGCAGTGCAGAGCTCAGCATGCCCCCCTCACAGGAAACTTGCCCCGTGTGCCAGGGCTGTTTTTATAACACGCACTGCCATCTGAGCTGACCTTTAGCAAAGGCGTAGTCTTCTCACCTAACCACCAAATCATTCCTCTCCATCTCTCTCTCTCTCTCTCTCTCTCTCTCTCTCTCTCTCTGGTGGTGTTGGTGGTGGTGTTGGGGGTTGAAGTGTTAATATGGGTTGTTTTTATTGTTTGTTGGTTTCCTTTTGACGGATAATAAAGGAAACCTAAAAGTCAAAACTCTCTCTCTCTCTCTTACTCTCTCTCTCTTTCTCTCTCTCTCTGTCGTCTTTTACCATGTAAGAGATAATAATGAAGGACACAGTGTTTGGGTAGCAGAGAGTAATGCCCTCTGTGTTAATGAGGGCATTCATGTTATGTGTTAATGTAGACAACACAAAGTGGTTTCAGACATACAGTATATATGCATGAATTGAATTGAGAGAGAGAAACTCACTCACATGCAAAAAGTAGATGATCTATTTGCATGTCTAGTGATCCAGACATACCTGTGAGGTCTCTCTCTCTATCTCTCTCTCTCTCTCTCTCTCTCTCTCTCTCTCTCTCTTTCTCTCTCACACTCCTGACCCTGTCTGGGGATTATCCCTCACGTCTGATCTGAAACTTTCACAAACCGTCCCTGCCTTGTCATCAGACAGAGAGTGTGTGTGTGTGTGTGTGTGACTGCTTTGTGACCTCCATGAGAGTCGCTCCAGATTGCCACCCTGTAGCACCAGGAGCACCGTGGTCCATCTCCCTCCCACGGCCCACCTTCTCTCCCAACTCCGTTAGTGCCTGGCTGATACCGCTAATCTCAGGGGAGGAGGCTGAGCCAGTGGTCGCAGCTGATAAGTCTGAGTGAGGAATTAGTGGAATTTAATCATTTAGGCATCACTGTAGTCACACTCTACATGATGTGTCCACTAACTGGTGCTGTGTGATGGTCACACTTAACAGCTGCCTCAGACGTGAACCAGATGTTTACTGTACTGCTCATCTTTACCAAGCTGCAGAGCACTGACACCATTTTTGTCACTTCATACAAACACACACACACACACAGGTACACACATGCACAGACACACACACACACACACACGCACTCACACACACACACACACACACACACACACACACACACACACACACACACAGAGAGAGAGAGAGATGCACACTATCACACACACACAATGCACACAATGAATGAATTTGAATAGTAACTAAAGCTAGGTTTCCCTTGTGCAAGCGCGTGCGTGCGTGTGAGGATGAAGGGGTTAATTAATCTCCGAGATGAGGATTCAAATGAGCGAAAACATTCTTGGCAGGCAGCCATGGCCCCAGCAAAGGTGTTGCTCCGGGAACCGGGAACATGTAAACTGTCTGAGTTTGGCAGACATGGCCCCAGGGCCAGCAGGAATTATACTGTCACACAGAGGATATGCCACTGCCCTCAATCTCTCCCTCCCACCGCCGCACATTTTTGTAGTCGCTCCAGGTGGAAACTGGTATATAAGGAGTGTGTGTTTCTGCATGTAAGTGTTCATAAAAAAATATATATTTGTATGAACAGTATATATATATATATATATATATATATATATATATATATATATATATATATATATATATATATACAGGTTTCCCACAAATCATGGAATTTTGTAAAGTCTATTACAGACATGGAAAGTCAGGGAATTTTATGATTTTTGGTGCAAAGTCATGGAATATCTGGGAATTTTGTTGCAGCAGTTTAAAACTTACTTGCCTATATATTAATACAAATATATTTCCAAGCATTGGTGTATATCTGGTTATTAGCTTTACTGCTTGCTTGAGTAGGCCAACTTTATTTATTCAGTGCTCATTTACCACTCTACCGCTCTAAAAAAGTACGCTACGCGGCTGCTCTGAAATCATTCCCCAAGTAAAGGGAATATATATATATATTGCCAGAGTTAGAAATAATGATTCTTTCTTTCATCAAATAATCCTCAATTTGCCGCAGTTACAAAATGAGAGATTCTGATGTTTTTATCAACCTTCACACTTTTGCTGGGGCTTCCAGCTTTTCCTCCTAATGAACCAGTTTCTGAGTGCATATCTTTGGCATATGTTGCCAATGACTTTGCTATACTACAGAGACTCTAGTAGCCCAAAAAGGGCTGATGTCATTACCGTTTATGCCTTGATCTTCTATTCAAACTGTATTGAACTTTTTTCATCTGTAATTTGTCATTGTTCATTTACAAGATTAACGGTACTGTACAACACTATATATCTCACAATTGTAGGTTTTGGTTAAATATAGCTGTAATAAAAAAGGATTAAATGTCTCAGTGATTCCAGACGTGTTTGTTTATGTTTTGTGTAAGCCTAATTGGGGAAGGTAAGGTGAGGGAGCGGTCTGAAAGAGATTGTGCACTTCGGGACTCGTTTGGCAGATGCGTAATGTAAACAATCTCACCTTTATGCCCAGGTGTGTGGATGAAGGGAGACTGGAATGCACTGGAATATCTCACGACATGTTTTTCCACACGCGCGCACTTAAGAATTAGCCTTATCATCAACTGCAAAAGCAGATGTGTGTGTGTGAGAGAGAGTGTGTCTGTGTGTGTGTGTGTGTGTGTGTGTGTGTGTTTTGATTTCGCTCGCTCCGTGTGTGGGGCTTTCGTGTTGCCTCATGATTAAACCATAGGTGTGTGGTAATTACATTTTAACGAGGAACACTAGAGCACCCCTTGTTTGAGGAAGTGGGCCTTCCGTGTTGGAGCCAAGATAAAATTACAAAACCAACCAACCCCCTCCGTGAAAATGAATGACAGGGCCCACACGAACACTGTAAGTAGTTTCAAAGATGTTCCAGAATGGCCATTAATTACATTATGCAAGTGCTTGGATGTCTCCCACTCCAAAACAGCACTGTTTCCCAAGTTCCCCAGGTTCCCAGCACAGCACGGCCTTCACTGTTTTGGATCTGTGTGTGTGTGTGCGTGTGTGCGTGTATGGACCTCATCATCGACATCAAAACACAGGTGACGGCGGCATGTAGGGGAACCATGTGTTACCGTGACAACTGGGCTGGGATAAAGTGTATGAGGAGTTGGGTGTGTGTGTGAGTGCATGATGTCGGAAATGGAGAACCAGTAATGACAGGGGCTATTCCCGGGTGAAATGTGTGTGTGCGCGTGTGCGTGTGTGTCTGTGTTTGGGGGGGGCACTGGTGTAAAAGTGGTTGGTGGAAGCCCTCCACCCCATGCCTTGGAGTAGTCCCACGTTCCATTAAACCACCCCAGCCCCCCCCCCACACACACACACACATCCAGCTGATAGGTTGTGGTGCTTAGACAGACTACAGGCCCTTGAGCTGACACTCAACCCTGAAATCTCTCCGACAGATGGCTTGTTTATCTTTAAACGCCCCCCCCCCACCCCCACACCTCCCCCTGCCCTTCCAACACCCATCACCCCCCCCACCCCACACACACACACACACACACACACACAGCCCCCTGTCTAGCCATGGTAAAAATAGCCTCATCCATTCAAACGTCCGGAATTTGTTCTAAGCGCCTCGGGCGGATATCTGGCCTGGAGCGTTTCCGGCATGAGGAGCGGCGTGTAACAGGAGCGCTAAGGTGTTCTTGGGAAGGTGACTGCGTCCCGTGGCCGCCTTCCCACCCGCCTGCCGGCCCGCACAGATGAGGTAACCGGCAGGGGGACTGTTTGGCTGAGCCTTCACTGTATCTAAATAGACATTGAGGGAGAGGCGTAATGTATATGTATATACATTGGAGCCTGAGGGTGGGGGTGGGGGTGGTGGTTGGGCGAAGGGCCAAGTTGCACCTCGTTACTGCGATTCAAAACAAGACCCGGTGGAAGGACCTGGCAGCTCAGGTTTTTTTTATTTATTTTTTTTATTTAGTTTCTTCCCTGACTAAAAGTTCAGATCGAGGAACACGGTCACCTTCAACAACTCTACGATTGACTCTGACCCATTTCTGAGGAAGGGGAGTGTTTATAAGGAAGTACTGACGCAGTTTATAAGTTGTGTTTGCAGCAAAGGTTTATGACAATTTTGTTTGCCCCGTTGAAGCCCACCTCCTTCTGCTACAGGTGGTTTCGTCATGGATAGAATGAGCAAGAGAGAAAATGAGAGAGAGAGAGAGAGTGAAGAGAGGGAAAGTGGATAGAGGAGAAATAAAACAGCAGGGTATGTGCAGCGAGTCAGCGATAGAACAGAAGAGAAAATCAGGAGGAGAGAGAGATAGAGATAAGAGAAGAGAGAGAGAGAAGGGCTGCCAAATGGGCTCTCGTCCCCTTCTTCATAAAGCGCATCTGCTTCGCTACATCATGGCCTGTCCATCACAGCTCCAGGCCCTGCCCTCTGCCTCCGGCCCCTCCCCCACCAGTCCAGGTCAGAGGAGACTGTCACACTGGGAGATTTCAGCGTTGCCGTGGTACCTGTTGCTTTAATCGCTCACGATGATGGACGAGTCCCCAGGGCTGTCTGGGCCACATGAAACGCCCTCTAAAGACACACACACACACACAGACAGAGAGATACAGACACAGATACAGACACACACAAACACTTTCCACACACTCATAAACATAGTCACATACAAATATACATAGACATCTACACACAATACATTCTGCTTTAGACACAAAAGCATTTCTGTATGTTTACCCTACATATCCCAGACAGACACACACACACACACTCATCCCACACACATCCCATCAGCATGCAGAAGGAGAGTGAGAGAGAAAACTATTTGTCTGGTATATTCTGTCTGATTGACTG
>NW_027468848.1:28269081-28299081 GCF_046254945.1 Alosa pseudoharengus
AGGCACCGACACAGATTAAGACACACACACACACACACACACACATGCACACATACCCGCCTGAGCCATTGTTGTCTTCCAGGAAGGTTTCTTTCAGCCACTGAAATGATCTCTCCTTTTGTCAGTAAGGTTAAGAGTCTGCAATATGCACCTCCACTGCTGGAAGATCTCCTCTGCTGAAAAGGTTCAAGGTGTTTAAGGTTGAGTGTCCCACGCACACTGACACGATTGCTCCTGTGCTTGCTTGTAAGGCCTGCAACACGCCGTATGGCCATTCCTCTCACTGGACAGACGGCCAGTGAGACATTAGTCCTAACAGCATCCTAATTGCCCCCAGGGACAAATGTGTAACAGATGCACACTCTTTACTTTGTCTGTCTGTCGCACTGCACTGTACTCACAGTAGACAGGACCAGCCGCACCTTTTAAAAAGCAGCTCTTTAAGCCTCCAGGCCCATCTACGCTTTCACTAAGACCTGATGGGAGCAGATGTTTTACCGTAAAGGCAGCTTAGCCATGGGATTGTGGTGGTTTTGAAGAGATTGGCCTAATCCCACATCCATTCTTCTTCCCACCCCCTCTAGGCTTCATAAATGTTGAAGTAGGATATTAGCAACCCCCCCAGCCCCCCCACACCCTCCCTCTGGATTTCCGCTCATGGCCCAGTCTGTAAACACAGCTCATGACATTTTTATTTAAGGATGGCTGAAGCAAGAGTTTCCCTCTTTTCTCTGCCTCTGCTAGTCGTCGCCCCCCCCCCCCCCCCGGACTTTCCCTTTTTTAAATCGTAGGGACCGTCAGCCAGGGGCAACAGCCCCCCTCTTGCCTTACTTCATTCTTCACTTCTTACTTCCTTCTGGCCTCTGTCTACATTCAAGAGCAGCGTGCTTGCCATGTTTATTGCGCCTCTTTGACGGAAGTGAAACTAGCACAGAGAGAGAGAGGGAGAGAGAGGAAGAGAGAGAGAGGTATGAGTTATCAGAGGTGTCTCAGTTCACCAACACCCATTGGAAAGATCGGCCATAGCCGTGGCTGCTTGTCAACAGCACTAGGTCAGCGGACACCTCTCTGGTTTGTATTCACGCCTCTACAACGATATGGACTCTCCTCACACCTCAAGGATACACACACACACACACACACACACACACACACACACACACACACACACACACACACACACACACACACACACACACACACACACACACACACATACACACACACACACACACACCTTCTCCTGGCCGTGTTCTTGTTAAGTGGAGGCCTCTTGTGCCTGTCTCGGGCCCTGCTCTGACAGTGTGAGCAGAGACTACGAGGCCCCTCCTGCTTGTGGCCCTCCCCTTTAGCCCTGGAGGCCCCCTCTCTCTCCACTCAACACCCTCCTCTCCTCTCTTCTTTTCTCTTGTCTACTGTTCTCCTCTCCTCTCCTCTTCTCTCTTCTCCTCTCCTCTCCTCTTGTTTCCTCTCTTCTCCTCTCTTCTCTTTTCCTCTCCTCTCCTCTCTTTTCCTCTCCTCTCCTCTCCTTTCTTCTCCTCTCCTCTCCTTTCTTCTCCTCTCCTCTCCTCTCTTTTCCTCTCCTCTCCTCTCTTTTCCTCTCCTCTCCTCCCCCCGCTCTCTCGCTCCCTTGGTGGGGACTGGAGAGAGGAAACAGGAGCCTCTCCTTTTTTAGCACTCCTTTGGCTTCCCCCTCTCCTCACCCCCTTCCGCAGCCGGTATTGGACCGCCTCCCTACACACACACACACACACCTCTACCCACCCCTCATGGAGCCCTCCTCCCAGCCCACCCCCTCCGGTGGGATGTGTCTAGACTTGCCCGTCTCACCCTGGCAGAGGGCATGACGACAGGGGACCGTTTTACTGCGGTGGCGGCTGTGACAGTGGCGGTGTGCGAGCGGCGGAGACAGAAGCTTCAGGAAGGAAACGCTCGCTCTCAGGAGCAGGGGCATGAGCCAGCACTCAGCACGCAGCCCTCTGTAGCAACCCCCTAACAACACACAGGCTGATTTTAGAAAGGGCGTGTGTGGGTGCTTCTGTGAGTGCATATATTGTATAATGTATTTTCTGGTTCTGCTCCCACCTACTTGAATGCCCTCAGGCATGTGCTACCTCCCGACCGTTCGCTCTTTGACCGTCTCTCCTCAGACGAACGACGTCTAGCTCTGCCACCGGTACGGTCAGGCCAATCCAAACTTTTCTCATCTGTTGTTCCTCGTTGGTGTTGTTCCTTATTGGTGGAACGCGCTATCAGTTCCTACTAGAGCAGGCACATCCCTCTCCATCTTCAAAAAACTCCTGAAGACCCAGCTCTTCAGAGAGTATCTCCTCTCATAGCACTATTTACAACTGGCCATGCTAATTCTAGCACCTGACTAGAACTGACATTGTACTGACTATTGAACTTTTAAATTGTTTTTAAATTGTTCTAGTATTGTTGGGAGAATTGTTTTAAAAAGCTTTAAACTGTCTACCATGTTGTAAGTGGCTTTGGTTAAAAATGCGTCAGCCAAATGTAATGTAATATATTTATGTGTGTGGCAGGAGGCATGTGTTTTTGTTTGGATGTGTACATTTCATTGTGTATACTGTATGTGTATGCCAATTTATGTGGTGTGTGTGTGCATGTGTACACATCTACAAACACATCTACACACGCACACACACACACACACAAAACCATCTGTATATATACTATATATATATACAGATGGTTTTGTGTGTGTGTGTGTGTGTGTGTGTGTGTGCGTGTGTAGATGTGTTTGTAGATGTGTTTGTGTGTGTATTTGTGGGGTAGGTGGCTCTTGTCTTTAGGCAATACACCCTCACTTGATGTCATCAGCCTAAACGCTGGCGTTCAGATAGCCAGAGGTGTGAACAGGGCTGACGCTTTTAGTCGTCAGTGGACATTCATCAGTTTTAGAGCTCCCTCCCTCCCGAAGCATGTGGACAGACACCAACCTTCACCACAGGTGCTTGGTAAAACATCGCCTGACCCCAATTAGGTCTATCGTTGAGTCTGTCCTTCTGAATCCTCCTGGACTCACCCGGACTCAGTCCTTGTCAGAAGTCAGGCTGCAACAGAGGAGAAACATGTTTATATGTATGTCTGTCTACATGTGTATGTTTGAATAAGAGCCTGTGTGTGTGTGTATGTGTGTGTGTGTGTGTGTGTGTGTGTGTGTGAGTGTGTGAGTGTGTGTATGGCAATGAGAGTTGCAAAACTGACTCGTAAAAAGTGTAGGCAATGACATCTCCTCTTGGTGTGTTATTAAAACAAGTGTGTTGGCCGAATGCCGTTTATGTCGACTGTGCACCAGATGAAATGAGATGAACCAGAGCACTGTAGCACACCTGTGGGAAGCCTTCAAGACCTGGCTGTATACTTTAATCAAGCAATCACCCGGCACAATTGTGGAGTAAAGTTCCCTGGGGTGACTGCTTGTCTAAGTACTGTAATTGAGATCGTCTATCAAAATGCCTTTTTTATTGAGTTAATTAGGTAAAAAAAAAACATCACTAATACCCCCAGACCAACCAAAATTCAAATCTATGGCTCTGTAGAAAAGCCCCCTTGTTCTGCATTGTTTTCTGGATATATTTACTCAAATGGGTCTTTTTTATTTGACACATGCTTTCAAACCTTCCGAATGTGTAACCTCAACAAACAGGATGTACTGCGATGATTCATTGACGCTGTGTTCTCGTTGTTGTGTGGCCGTCAGATGGAGGCAAGGGCTCCGATTACACAAGCTGTGGGTTCGCATGGTGATAACCAACTCCACAGTGAGCCATTTGGAAACCAGACGCCTCCACTACCGTGTCTGTCCAAGACATGTGACTGGTTCCAGTGGTTTTTCACCTCTTCCACCGTCTTTTGTTCAACTGCTCTCCCGTCGTAGACTTTTTTGTACTTGGATACCCACTGCAGAGTGAGAGAGAGAGAGAGATGGAAAGAGAGATAGAGAGAGTTTGCCCACCTGTTTTGTTTTTTTCGCTGTAAGTCAATTCGTTCCCCGTCTCCACAGATCTTTACGGCTCCAGTGCGGGTTCTTGCTGTGTGGCATCCTTGTTTAGCTGGAAACACATCCATCATCCCCCAAAACATTCTGGGCATTTCTTACGAATTTCTTGAGATAGCTCACGCGGCCCCACTAATCGCTCTTTAAGCAGTGCCAGAGCACTCATAGTGACCAATAACACACACTCAGGATGACTTCACTCCCTATGCACCCAATAGCCCCCACAGCAGCAACTAGTTACACATGTTGCTCGGGACACTTATACGATTGCATGATGGAGCTGTTTGTGTGAATGTGCTTGTGCGTGTGTGTGCATATGCTTGGGCGCATGTGTGTGCATATGCTTGTGTGTGTGTGCGCGTGCATGTGTGTGTGTGTGTGCACGTGCATGTGTGTGTGTGTGTGTGTGCGCGTGCATGTGTGTGTGTGTGTGTGTGCGTGCGTGCATGTGTGTGTGTGTGTGTGTGCGCGTGCATGTGTGTGTGCGTGCGTGCGTGCGTGCGTGCGTGTGTGTGTGCGTGCGTGCGTGCATGTCTGTGTGTATGTGTGTAAGGGGTCCATACAGTACGTCATTCCTGACTTGGTACCTTACTCAAATAAGAAAAAAAAGGGAGCAGACCCAAACCAATGATGACTCTTCTACTCACGCCCACTCTTTTTCCTCTGTATTCTCTCTCTCTCTCTCTCTCTCTCCTGTCTCTGGTTTTGTCTGTGTAGTTGCCTCTCGCTCGCTCTCTCTGTCTGTGTCTGTTTCTCTGTGTGCTTTACTTGTTCTCAGTCCCTCAGCTCAGATCATTCAAGGACATGTGGTAGCCTGATGTTAATTGAGCCGCTCTTGCATAATATGGCGACACGTTTACTTAGTGAGACGAATGGAGGATGGGAAAGCAAAGAGACTCGGAGGCATCTTTGCTGTTTATACTGACCAAAGGAGGGTTGTGTTCTATTAGGCAGTTTTATCTGTGTCTTTGTGTGTGTGTGTGTGTGTATGTGTCTGTGTGTTTGTGTGTGTTTATTTAGTAATGCTGATTGGGGGCTGGGGAGTTGGTGAGTGTGTGTGTGTGTGTGTGTGTTTGTGAGTATTTGTGTGTGTGTGTGTGTGCGTGTGTATGTGTATGTTGTAATGGACTGCTAAAATGCCAGAGAATGCTGCCAACACCTTCCCGAAGCTATTAAGGTAATTTGCCAATCAGCCCTGGATTGCATGAGACACACTGTCAGTATTCAGCAGTAATGAGTGTTTGCAGCCTCTCGGCCGTCTGCAACTGCACGTCCGTTCCTTCCTCCTCCTCTTTCTCCCCTCCGCACCTGTTCTTCATCTTGCTCAGGCCCTCCGCCTGGTCGCAGCCCTCGTTATGTGTGTGGCCAACGGTTAGTATGGCATCTGTACCGTTGTGTTCTTCGCTGGGCGAAGCTGCACCAAACGAGTTCAGCGTGCCACAGAAGTGGTTGGGGGTGTCGCTGGAGGAGTCCAGGGGAGCTGCCTGAGGTCTGTGGGGTTTTGGGTTGGCCGGTTGGTGGGATGGTTGCTGTGGGTTTTTCGGGGCTGGCTCAGGGGATATGTGGTCGCTGTGAGCGGTTGGCTCCCCCACCACAGGCATGCACTGGAGCAGAGAGACTCACTACTCCCTCTCAGCCTGTGTGTGTGTGTTTGTAAAAGAGTGGTAATGGGTGCATGTGTATAGTAATGTTTGTGTGCAATGTGCATGTGTGTACGTAAGAATGGTAATGTGTGCGCGTGTGTGTGTGTTTGTGTGTGTTTATGTGTGTGTGTTAAATCGCTTAGTTTCTTGATTACAACTTTGTAACAGGTGTGCTTTGTTTATCCTGCATCAGTTTCTGATTTATGCCTGCTAGACACACAATTCATGCAAAATTGTTGGCTCTTCCCACGTTCCAAAAATCTAAGTGAACGATGTTCTAGAATTCAAACGAACACGTTCCAGTTGACTCCAGAAGTGGAATCCTCCTAGAGCAATTTTCCTCTTCAATTCACCCAATAGCTTTGAGAGAAGGGAACGCGACTCTTGAGGCGAAGCCTGTGGAGGATATCGTGTTCTCACCTCCTCAGTAACAGATAAGCTCATAATTGGGCACCAGGGTGATTGAGGCTGCATGGTGGCCAGCACTCTTCTCTTAGCCTGCATCGTCGCGCCGCGGGAAGCATCCGACCCCGCGAGGGGGATGAAAGGGAAAGGAGTGGGAAACTCGAGCCGGACGCACAGATGGAGTGTGTGTGTGTTAGTGCCGGGATGTGTCACCCCCACAGCTGAGAGCGAAAATATAGATCCATGTGTACGTCGCTGACAGGCACCCAGACAGTAAAACCAGACCCCCTCCCCCACCCCCTGACACACACACATACACTCACACACACACACACACACACTGTGCCCTGTGCGTCTGTCTGCTGGGTCCCAGACACACACGTCTGTGATTCCTGGTGATTCACTGTCGGCCCCGCGCTGTGAGTGTCCTCGTCCGCTGGGGACTTGGATGATGGAGGGGAGGGAGTTGCTGGGACAGAGAGATGGGGTGGGGGGGGGGGGGGTGGGGGGTTGCGGTGGAGTGGACGCAAGATGAAAGGCCACACGGTAGAGCCTGGGACACCCTAATGGGGCTAATGGTCCCCCGGTGATGTGATTTGACGAGGCCAACCCTGCATGGGTGAGCTTGGATTGTGGCGGAAAAGAGACGAGTGAATCCTACCTAATGCCTGTGCCCGGGGGAACCGTCAGGCGCGCCGGCTAGACACAGTGCTGACATGTCCGCCATCCCCCCACCTCCCCCTCCTGACACACACACACACACACACACACACACACACACAGACACACGCACACAGCCTCCCCCACCGCTCATCTCTGACTCGGAACAGAACAGTGCGTTTTTCGAGACTCGAGCACGAGCAAGCTGGAAATGTATCTAATCATGTTGGAGGGGGGGGGGGGGTGAGCTGGGGCTTTGAAAGCAGCTGTTGCGCACAGCCCCCAGGAGGAGAGGGCACATTATAGCGATGTCTGCTTTCTAAGGATGTCCTTCTGCACAGGGAGAAAGGAACAGACACGCACGGAGGCCAGCCACAGAAGGGGGGGGGGGGGTGAGGGAACAAAAGAAAACAAAACGTCATGAACTCGGTTTCTCGTGTGTGTGCTCTGCTCACTCTCTCGTAGAACTGGAGACAGTTTGTTCCCAGGTCTGACGATGTTTTTATTCTAACTTTTGATGTCTCTTTTTTCCCCGTGTCCAGTTCATTGTTTGTTCTTCCCCTTACCCTTCTATAATAAAGGCAGACTTCAAGGGAGGCATCTTACGAGAAGTGGCAGCCTTGTTGTGTTGTCGGCGATTACATTAGGTTGTGGCGCGTGGGTTTCTTTATATTTATTACTACCTCATACCAATACAGTCCTTTGTGTTGTAGCAGAGGCCATACACGTCAAAGGTTTGTTCGCGACTGTATGGCTAAACGTTCCATAAACGTTCTTGCTAGACGAGGCGGTAATAGGCTACTTAGCGGAGGTGTTCAGATGATATGATTGTCTGACTGTCAGGCTCTCTGGTAGCAAGGTCTCGGGGTTTACGGGTGTTATTGTTCATTGTTGGCCTCCAGTTACTAGGTGCTAAAGGTCCCATAGTGTGTTAACCTGGAATATGGACACACACACACACACACACACACACACACACTCTCTCACACACACACACATATACACAGACACGCACACAGACACACACACACACACACACACATACACATAAACAGAGATATGCACACACTCGCTCAATCTTGCACACACATACACATACGTGCACAGACACATGCATCTTTTCTCCACACCTTATATGGTCATGCTCTAGTCTCTACATCTACGAGGATCACTCATAGGGGGGATTTTAATTGTTTAACCTAAGCAGGTAGGGTTAAAAAAACAACAAGAAAAAACGAGTGCAAAATGTTTAATCTAGTTTCACAATAAAAGGCGTCTGAACATGCCCGAAAGGAGACGAAAATGAGCCTGGAAGAGCTCTCGACAAGTCGACGGAGACGGCTGCCAAGTCCGTGGCCGACCCTGAGGGTCACCCCGCGACTACAGTTGCTTACAGAGAGCTTGTTTTAATCCTCTTCGATTTGAGTTTGATCTCCCTCTCATCCCCCCACCCCCACCCTTCCTCTTGGTTTGCGTTGGTCCCCCCCCCCCACAGCGGCGGTTTCTGCTTCTCGCTGTCACAGAGATAATTGTCATCTTAACAAAAGAGGTCTGGCTTTTTTTCAGAGCTAAGTACTCTAATGCTCTAGACATGCGCGCGCACACACACACACACACACACATACACACACACGCACACACACACACATGCACGCCCACACATTCACAAGAACATACACACACACACACACACACACACTCATTGGAGTGAGATGGGCTGCTTTTCAGCATGGTGGGTCTTGCTGTCAAAAGTGTAACTCTACCCAAAACAGTCAAAGCCCTTTCTCTTCTCACAGGCAGTTCCAGTGAGCTCCAACCTCCTCAGATGAAACAGGCGAATCACTCCAGAGGACTCCACCCGATAGGGCAATTAGACATGTTTTTCACAGTGAGACCAGGGGCCAGCCTGATCCCAACACACTATCCCTGACCTGAGTGCATTTGTGTCATCCTGTACAGTGTGTGTGTGTGTGTTGGTGACCTCGTGGAACAAATTTCACATTAGTCACTGGCATGTTGTTTTTCCCCCTGACAAAGGTCGTTTAAAATCTAATTTACCTCACCATTTTCTGTAAAGGTTTAAGGTTTCAGGGCGGAAGTGAAACACTTTTGTGGACATTTAGGGATTTCGTGGTCTCCATGGGCTTTAATTCCTCTGGAGACTGAAAAGCAAAGTTCATGAAATGACGTCAGACATCAAATGGTTAAAAATGAACATGAATGTCAATGTATGTTCATTAAGAGAAGTTTTCTTTCAATCACAGTACAAAAATGACATTTTGGTGAAAGCCTAGAATGTTGATGCTAATTATCCATGGGACACTTAATGTTAATGCTCTAACTAACAAACGAAAGAGGATGATGAAACAGGAAGTTGTGTCTGATTGCACCTAAAGCAAACAGTATGCATATTCATTTTAATTTCGGAATAGACATCATGAATGCCTCAATGCATAATTCATATAACAAAGAACATTCCATTTTATTTGTTTGCTTTTCTAATAAGTAGTGGATGTTATATGTACAGATGTACAGTACTGTAATGAATTGAAAAATTGTGTTAGCCTGGCTAACGCCAAACCTCATCTCATTGAGATGGGGTCTGGGAACTACATGTACATTTTCTCGTATTTGAAACGTGGTTTACGAATGCCCAGAGCCATTTATTGGGCGCTACGAATGTCTATCAAATGCATCTATGCGTAGCTCATAACCGCTTCGGTGTGTCGTCATCGTTTTGCTGTCCCCCCTCTGTTCTGTGATTGGTTTCTTCATTGAGGTAAACGTCCAAGTCCATGGAATTTAGGCTGCCTAGCAGGGTGAATAAAATTGCGTAAGGCAGCATGGGAAAAACCAGGCTAAAATTGTGTGGCATACATACAGAAAACAGTGTAAATCCTTGGGAATCCCCAGCTTACATTGCATGACTGCAGACTTTTCATGAGGGAGATACTAACTAGTGTTGTGGTTCTGGTCTTTCATGACCATGCGCTCAGTCCAGAGCATGCGGTTCGGCCTGTGGTCGGAAATGGCTGCAGTTTGAGGTGGGCAAGAGAGTTAAGGTTCTCATCGCCTTGGCGAGTTGCATGCGAAGTGTGTGAACTCTGGTAATAGTTTGTTGAGACGGCGCTCGACAGCTGTGATCAAGCTGTCTGCTTGACTTTGAAAGTTCTAAAGAATGATGTTCGAGCTCATCCCCCCGATCCCATTTGTCTTTTTTTCATCTTTTTTGTTTTCTTCCAGCTCATTCGCTCATAATGAAAAATTTGGCCTTGTTAGTATATAAAAAAACAACTGACACACACGTACACACTAACACACACACTAAACTCTAAGGTTACACAAGTTGTGGAAAAAAAAGAAAGAAATCTATTTGAAACCTGAAACGCTAGTAATAAATATCATAATTAATGTTCACACCCAAGGGAACCACAAAATCACACTTTTCACACACACTCAACCACCACCCACAATGTGCATCCCCTTGTCGAAACGCATTTAGTCTGCGTGTGTGTGTGAGAGAGAGAGAGTGTGAGAACGTGCCATGGTCCTGTCTCCCTATAATAATATGTGTATTTATGTGTAGTGGTAATAAAAGCCGTATGCTAGAGAGCAGCAGGCAGCCAGATGATAATGAGCCCCGGGGCTGTGTGAATGCGTTGCAACAGCACTGGCGTTGGATTCCAGCCGCATGCTGAGAGCAGGGCCGTCTCAGGGAAGCCCTAGCTTGGCGCGGCGCGCTCCTCCTGCATGAATGGATGGGGTGGGGGTGGGGGTGGCACAGGGGTAGTGGGTTTAGGGGTTGCGTGTGAGTGCATCTGACTTCCTGTAGATCAAGATTCAATTACATCTCCATGAGTGTTCAGTGTGGTGAGCTCAGAGGGAATGCTTACGGGCCTAGAGGCACTGTTCTTTCTCTCATTCCTCCTTTCTTGCTTTCTGTCTCATTCTTTCTTGTTTACTCTGTCTCTTTCGCTCCATCTTTTCCCTCATCCTTGCTCCCTCTTCCTCTGTCATGTACTCATTCTCTCTTCGTCTGCATCTGTTTTTCCTCTCCTTGTCCCTCTCCTTCGTTCGGACTCATCCTGGCCAGGGGACTTCTGGCGTGCGTCAGAGGAGATCTTGGTTCTGCCCACCCCCCCTTGGTTAATCCACAGCTCTCACACAGGTGCTGGTGATCTCAGACACATCCAGGATGAGTAAGTCATTTAACCCCCCCCCCCCATGTACACACACACACAAACACACACACACACACACACACACACATACACTCACAGTCCCCCAGCCCCCCATCAGAGGCCGTTATGTGAATCAGAGTTATCACTTACTGTATGTTTACGCCTGTGGGCTGAGCTCCCTGTTCTCCTGTGACTGAGGGCCAGATTGCAGCTTTACAGGGGCGCTGCGAGAGCAGCCGCTCATCCCATCAGTCTCGCACAGTCGCTCTCGCACAGTAACTCACACATGTAGGACATGTCGGGTCAAGACACCATTGCACAATCGTTAATGTACTTACAGAATAGTGTCAAGTATATATTTCTCATGCCAAATGCATTATGCTACATGTTTATGACAATTCGTTTTTTAGACTAAGACCTAAGTGGCTGGTGTAAGTTTTATTTTATGCTATTACTTATATTGTATTGTTTTGTTGTGAGTGAGAAATAAAGCACAGAGACGATCTCACTTTGAGCTGGCTAGAGTTGTGATGTCCACTTGTGAAATGCGTCAGATGAGATGTCACGCCGTGCGCCAGTGGGTTTGGGTCACGTCTCTCCGTCCATCCTGCCCGCCTCGCCTGTCTAGCTGCAGCCAGGCGGTCCACCGTCTGGCCCCACTTAAGCCCCTGTGTGCACACACACACACACACACACACACACACACACACACACACACCGACAGGATCTCGTAATCACGGCCGTCACTTCTTGGCTTCTTTTTGTCGCCCTGCGCCACGCCGTTCTGCACCGCCTGCAATCATCAGTCATCTGTAAAGATGACCCACCCATCCCACGCCTGTGATAATGACGCAGGGCCTCTCGTGAGTTGCCCTTTCGTCGGCTCCCCCTGCCCACCCTGGCCGTTGGGACTCCGATCGCGGCCCTTCCCACGGCTTTGTCCTTTTTGGGCTCCGTGGGACGAACGGCATTTTACGTCACAGGTGGCTATTTCCTATCTCAGGTGACTTCATTCGCCAAGATTGTGGAAAGGGTTTGGTCCGCATAGCTCTCTCCATTTCTGCCTTGGCAGATTGAGGGTGTGTGTGTGTGTGTGTGTGTGTGTGTGTGTGTGTGTGTGTGTGTGCGTACATGGTGTTGCTGTCGTAATGAATCCTCACCTCTCTTCCGGTTACATTTGTCCCAACAGCCAAAGTCATCATTGAGGTGAGACAGACACGCCAACCCTGCAAATGTTACAAGGCCATTAATAGCATTTTTTCCCCCTTACTTCTCTCGCTCTCTCCTCCCCACTCCACCCCCTGTCCCCGCCGTCTGACCACCAATGTCACAAAGGAAATGGCAATCATTTTATAATAGGTGGTGATGGCGACGTGTTGATAAGGGAGGGTGCAGCAGGGGTGTTTGGGGTGGGGGGTGGAGGGGGGTGCAGGTTGATTCACCGACGGCGGTGGCGGCGGCGGAATGTCCGGTCTGGGCTACTGCTCTCGCACAGGCTGAACTTTTCAGGCTGGCAGCAGGGATGAGATGGCAAAGCACTTCCCATTACTCATTTGACACCCCCTGTCTCGCCACTGCCTCCCGTCTGGCGCGCTCTCTGTGTCATTGTCGGCCAGTGACGCTGGTGGCCCCGGTGGCCCATTTTCAGCCGGCTGCTAGCGTAGCGGAGGGGGCAGGGGAGATGCCGGACAGAGGCAGGTAGAAGCACGGCCCCTGTTCACGTCCTTGTGCACGACACAAAATACGTCAGCAGAGCTTCCTGTGAAGGGCAACACTTGCGGGAATCATGGACACTCGAATGCATTGACACACACAGGACAAGTCGACATTTAAAAGAAACACATGTTGTAGTCACGATAACAGATGCCACTGACAAACTTCTCCACTGACAATGATTGATTTCATCCAGCCTGCAAAACAAGTTGTTGATTTTGCTCTTCCACCCCTCCCCACTGCCACCACCATCACCACGTCACCTTCATCTCTGTCATGATTAAGGGCTCAACATGCTTCTGCGTTAACTCCACGGCGTAGCGTCGTGACCATTTTATGGTTCTGCGTCAGGTTGCTTTGCATCGCGGTGCATTTCATCGCCATAACGCTCGGTGTCGCATTGCTCTCCACCGAAAACAATAGACTGTATGACCGAAACGGTACTCAGAATGCCAAACCCCATAGACTGTCGTGCCAAAATATTAATCTTATTTGTTTGGCCTTTTCTTGCTTAGATTTTGTACAAAGTATCGAAATAGACACAGTAAAATCCATCGATTTGGCGCAGAAGCATAAAATAGGCTTTAGGGGTGAAAGTAGACCAATACGGTCCGGTACTGCATACCACCATAAGATTCAGTGGCGGTATGCAGTATCGGAAAGAGAGGAGAGCAGCTGCCTCACTAAAACAGGACTGTACCCACGCAATTGACACATCTCACACACTTTCTTACGCTAACTATCTATGCTTCCTCCAATATGATTTTAAAACAAGTTTACAACAAGATACGTGCAGGCTAGTCTATCAGCGCATCTGACTCTGTCTCAAAACGAAAGCAACAGTCTTGCACAATTGTCACATCTCACTCCCGTCAAACATGCCTTTCTCTTGCTAGCTTTTTGTCAAAAATAAACTAACAACGTTAGATCCGTGCATTAGGAGATGGTTCACTGTACTTTAGGTCAAAGGTCATGAGACTGTCAGGAAACTATTTTGGTGTGTAATAGTTCTTTCTGACAGCTTAATGACAAGTCAAAACTGTACCACTGTAGTTGAGGTCAAGAAAAGTATTCATGACCAATTTAAAATGGTGTCATGACAGCCAATTGTTCAGGCCCATCACTTCACAAACCTAGAAGATAAGTCAGGCCAAACACAGTTACATGTCAAGTTGTCATGACAATATCATGCCAAACACCTTGCATTTCTTTCTTGGCTAATCAAGTTGTCATGACAATATTGTAAACGGGTTACATTTTCTTGGCTAATGTCAAATTGTCATGACAAAGACACCATCAAAATATAGCTGCAAGCAGCAATGCGGGGGCCAAGCAGTGCGCTATAGCAGGAATGGCGTTGCCATGGCATGAGCAAGCACTCACAGCAAGAGGCCAAATTACACCGATGTCCTTGTGCGTTCTCACAATCAGCTACCATGTCCCTCTACCAAGTTTGGACTTCATACACCAAAGTGTTGCTGAGATGTGAGCTCACTTTCTTTATTACAGCACCCCTAGAGGCCAAATGAGACCACTTTCCTTGCATGTCCTCACAATCAGCTAATATGTCCATGTATCAAGTGTGGACTTCATACAATGAAGCGTTGCTGAGATATGAGCCCACTTCCTGTATTACAGCGCCCCCTATAGAGGCCAAATGATGCCAATTTCCTACTGTGTCCTCAGAATCAGGTACCAAGTCCCTGTACCAAGTTTGGACTTTGTACACCAAAGCATTGCTGAGATACAAGCTCACTTCCTGTATTACAGCGCCCCCTATAGAGGCCACAGGATGCCAATTTTCTAGTGCGTCATCAAAATTAGGTAACAGGTCCTTATACCAAGTTTGGACTTTGTACACCAAAGCGTTGCTGAGATACAAGCTCACTTCCTGTATTACAGCGCCCCCTATAGAGGCCACATGATGGCAATTTCGTAGTGCGTCCTCACAATAACATACCAAGTCCATGTACCAAGTTTGGACTTCATACATTAAAGCGTAGCCGAGATGTTAGCCCACTTCCTGTTTGGCGGTATCGTCGCCATGTGGGATTGACTGTCACGGGCAAATAAACTTGAAACTCAAAAATCTGACAAGTATCGTTTGTGCTGCTTGGTCTGAAGATCATCTCCGCCAAGTTCTGTGAAAATCGGATGAAATTTGTAACCGCTGAAACTTTTCGTAGAGTTTGGACTAAATCCAATATGGCGGCAGTCCAATATGGCGGAAAGTGATGGGATAGGGGTCGATGAACTCGGGATGGTCCAAGGATTCAGACGCTACCTCAATTGTGAAAATCAGACAAAAGAGTCAAGGATCACGCGCATGAACGCATGTCCAGCATTGAACTGGTGGTGGCGCTAGAGTGTTCAATGTATATGCATAAAAATTGCTGTGAATGATTGGGACAGTGTCCTGACTAATGGTATCGAGTTTTGTTATGTTAACTCAAAGCGTCACGGAGATGTTAGTCTACTTCCTGTTTGGCGGCTTCATCACCATATTTGATTGGCTGTCACGGGCAAACAAAAATGAAATTGAAAAATCTGACAAGTATCGTTTGTGCGGCTCGGGCAGAAGATCATCTCCGCCAAGTTCTGTGAAAATCGGAAGAAATTTCTGACCGCTGAAACTTTTAGTAGAGTTTGGACTAAATCCAATATGGCGGAGGTCCAATATGACGGAAAGTGATGTAATAGGAGTCATTGAACTTAGGTCGGTCCAGGGATTCCAACGGTGCCTGATTTGTAAAAATCGGACGCACCGTTCAATGGTCACATGCGTGAATGCAATCCAGGTTCAACCCATTGGTGGCGCTAGAGTGTTGGGCATAGAGCTCGGTAAATTGGTGGGAGTGATCATGGGACAGTGCTGAATCAGTCTGCCGAATTTCATAACTTTAGACCCAACGGTTCAATTTTCGGCCAGATTTTGACCTGTTGGTGGCGCTAGACGGCTGGGTTTAGAGGTCCGTAAATGAGCGTGAGTGGTCAGTGGAGTGTCCCGAAACTTTCTGCCAAAAAATCTGCACTTTTTAGCCAGGCGTTCTATGGGCTGCCATAGACTCCAATGGCGGATGTATAATAATAATAATAGGAAAAGCTAGTAACTCAATGGGTGCCTTCGCAGCTTCGCTGCTTGGCCCCCAATAATGTAATCTTGGCTAATGTCAAGTTGTCATAATGATGACACCCAAACAACATTCCAAAAACTGAATGACACATTAACACAACAGTCATAAACATCAATAATGTGTCATTAATGTGCATGATGTGTCATGTCATTGTTATGACGGTTACATGTCACCCTTATGTACACCCCTTCAAATAAAGTGTTACCGTACTATTATAGTAGTCTACCATACCAAGAGGACACAGTAGAGTTTGGTGTGTGTGACTGTCTGAGTGTTGTCTATGTAGTGGATAGCCATGTGTGCGCGCGCGCGCGCGCGTGTGTGTGTGTGTGACTGACTGTCTGAGTGTATGTAGTGGATAGCCGTGTGTGTGTGTGTCAGCTTATACTATCTGTGTGTGGCAGTGGGGGAGCTGAGGCTGCCTCCTGGTTGTGCTTTTTTTAACAGTGTTTTTGTGGGATGCAGTGAACCTTGAGTTTTCTGGAAGCGTCCCTTTTGAACGAGGCCTGGCTCCTTCACAGAAGCTCCGTAAACACTATCTCTGAGGAGGGCTTCTGCGGTCTCCTCCTCCTCCTCCACCCCCTTCTCCGCTCGCGCTTAACGGTACTGACTTGCCGCTGCTCTCCCTTAAAGCTGGACACGTCCAGTATGTCACCGTCGGGGGAGAAGCACTTCCAGGAATGCCAAGGGTGGCATTCTACTCCGACAGACGACGCGAGCGAGCGAGCAGTAACTCACTCCAAGTCTACCTGCACTGTCATCGTTCAACTGGACGACAGGGACGGCCGCTGCCAAGTCCTCTCGAGTAATTCACCAGATGTCAAATATCCCACCGCGGGTCGGCCCTCCGCCCCGCCCACCCACCCACCCAAAGCCTCTGGGCCCGTGCCTTGGGATGCGCCTGCTGGCCAAGCCGAGTCTCTTTCTGTAATTAAGATATTTTCCAAAAAGGCCTTTTGGCAGCGCGTCGTGCAATGAGGTCACCGTTCGAGGAACAACATTAAACCAGGGCCCAATGAAAATACAGGAGTCCATTATTGTAAACAGTCAATCATGTCCGCCAAGCCATTACTGAAGAATCCTAGCTCCTCCACCCCCATCCCAACCATCCCTCCCCCCCCCCCCCCACACACACACACGCAAACACTCACACACAAACACACACACACACACACACACACACACACACACACACACACACACAGCCCTCCCCCAGCCAGACCAGCATCCGTGCTGGCCTCTTCTCTTGGAGACGGCTCTCTAATCTGTAATGAAAACCAATGGGTTGACCCTGTTTGAAACATTGTAGGCTGTAGTACTGCTGATTGCGGGCTGATGTCACCTCTGAAAGATTAGCCGTCTCCTTGATTACAAGCAATGGACGGTGAAGTTTTGTGGAGGCGATTTAAGAAAACAACATTTTATTTATTGATCTGTTTTCTTTAGTGCAACAACAAAGATAACTTGTTTTCTCTCCGCTAAAAGGCGTGGGCTGTCCACATTTCTGAGAGTCAAATCATGCCCTTGAGCCTGTGAAAAAGAAAACAAAAAGACGTGTGTGACGCTACAAACCACACATACGTCCGTAGGCTCAGTTCTCACTCCTGAGGGATCCACGATCCAGAGACGTGTGTCCAACCCTCCATAACATTAAGATGGGATATGTTCTCATGGGTCGAGGGGATGAGAGGAGAGGCCAGGCAAGGAAAAGGTAAGAGAGAAAAGGTGAAGAGAAGGAGATGAAGGAGAGGAGAGGAGAGGAGAGGGGACGGGAGGAGAGGAGATGTGAGGAAAAGAGAGGGGATGAGTATGCACTCACGTAATGAGTTTGGCAGCATCCTTCTTCCGCAGGACAGGGCGCAATGAGAGAGGTTTCTCTCTTTCTCTCTCTCTCTCTCTGTCTCTCTCTTTCTCCATTCTATCCACATCAAAGACCAGTAGCAGGGGCTAGCAGACCCACCACCAGCAGGCCAGAGAGCCCACCAAGCTGGGCGACTGAGAAAGACCCCCCCCCCACCCCACACTCGGGCAGGACAGCCTGCTGCTCCCTCTCCCCCTCCCTCCCTCTTTCTTTCTCTCTCTCTGTCTTTCTCCCTCCACCCCCCACCTCTCTGTCTCTCTCTCTTTCACTCTCTGGGTCTTTCTGGATGAGTCAGAAATCACACATAGGACTGAGCTGAAGTGCGGAGAGGAACCAGACGAGAGTTGCCGACAGCTCGACCAAGTGACGCGCTGTGACGTGACTAAGTGAGCGTGAGGAGTATATTTAGGGGTGGCATTTACAATGGCATTGTAGTGAACTGTTGCTGCTGGGATGGCTGTGGAACTATGTAAAACCAGAATTATATAGCAACTACTCAATGTTGTAACATCAGCAACAATTTTGTCACATTTTAAATCACTTGTTGGAGAGCTTAATATATGGGTCATTAACAAATAAGGCTTTTAAAAATGTGTTTTCAAAATAAACTTTAGAAATGGACAGAATGCATTTTTTTATAAGTTGGAAGACTGTTTAAACAAGTCTTAATGGTTACACAACATTTACAGGGGTTTTACATTTTTTTTAGAAATGTCATTTAAAAATGTTAGGTGGCGCAACCAAAAGTTTTTTTAAAAAAACACACTTCTTTTTTTTACCTGAGAGTATCTACAGTGCTTAACACATTATTTTGTAGTTGACCTTGGTATTAAAAGTAAGTTATGAATACTTTATTGTAAAGGGTGGGTATTTTGGTCATCCAGCTTTACATTTAAAATGTGAATAAATACTCTACAAATTAAGATAAGTAATAGAATAATTAGGTACAACACATCTTTCAACCACTTGTTCACTTTACTATACTATTTCTCGGTTTAAATTAGTATTTTACCTGGTTGCACTACCTGACGATGCGGTTGCTCCACCTGACTTTTGCTCCTTATTTCAAATTTTACAGACATCTTCTTGGACACTGTGGAAGAAATTTAGCTTAAAGATCTATAAATACTGAGACTGAAAAAAGGCTTTGTCTTTCTCATTAGAAGTTTATTAATCTCTGCAGAGAGGTCTCATATGCATCAGGCAATCAGGATACAGAGATACATTTTCAGGACACATAGACATATTTTCCCTTCACAACACCTATATAACCTTTTGACTTTGACTTTCCAATACAATAAAGAGTTTTATATTAAAACTAGAGAATGTAATTCCAGGGAATTACGAGTGCATGAAAATGATGCTAGGACAGACATGGTGGTTGCATAGCTTAATAAAAGTTGATAGTTTAAAAGTAGACAGTTTAAAAGTTGAATGTAGATAGTTTAAAAGTTGTTAACAGACAGATCGTTTAATAGACAGATAGTTTAAAAGTTGCTGATAGACTGATAGTTTAATGCGTGTTGATAGACAAATGGTCAGTGAAATGAATGTAGGCTACTGTTATTTGACTGGGTACAGTTTATAGCCTACTATATATTTGCATTTGTAGCCTACCTGCACCCTTTTGCAATAAAAATAAAATAAAAATAAATGTGGTCAGTATACTGTAGGTTATTCAATAATTTACACAGTTGACCCAAAGTGCTTTACAGATGGTACAAAATAAAATAATAATAGGCCTATAATAATAATAATAGTAATAATAATAATAATCATCATCATCATCATCATAATCATAATAATTAAATAATAGCAACAGGCTAACCATAAATAAATAAGATGACAAAATGAAGATGATCACAGCTTAGGCCTATTATCAGTGTCGTAATAGATAGAGTTGATCATACTAGGAGTTGGGAGTTGATCACACTAGTTGACTGAAAAGCCCAGGCGGCCAAACAGTTGTGGGCAGAAGACACAATTGGCGGGAGTATGAAACAGTTAAATAGTTGGATAGTAAAAATGGTTAGGTTATTTAATAGAGAATTATTGTAGTGAGTACTTTTATTTTGAAATAGTTGTGGGCAGAGGGAACAGTTGGCGGGAGTCATAGTTGATGACAACTGACAGTTTGAAAGGCTGAACAGTTAAATAGTTGGATAGTTAAAATGGTTAAATTATTTAAAATGGAATTATTGTAGTGAGGAGTTTTATTTTTAAACAGTTGTGGGCAGAGGAAACAGTTGACGGGAGTCAAAGTTGATGACAACTGACTGTTGCTAGAGTAGGCTAGTTATGGGGGTTGCTATGCTGGTTGCTAGGTTAATGATAATGGTTGCTAGGTTTTAACTGTGAACGTGGTTGCTAGGCTGTTGCTAGGGTACTTGAAGTCGTTGCTAGGTTGTTGCTAGGGTGTCCATGGTGGCTACTATCAGAAATAAAGGAGTTACTACAGTGGTTTGCTAGTATAATCATCTTGGTTGCTATGGAAACTGACATAGATGCTTAATTTGGTTGCAAAATTGGTTGTTAGGTAGGCGGTGGTTTAATATAGTAGGCTAGAGGCATAGTTGATGATAACTGACAGTTGGAATAATTGAACAATTAAATAGTTGGATAGTTTAAATGGTTAAATTATTTAATAGGGAATTATTGAAGTGGAGACTTTTATTTTGAAACAGTTGTGGGCAGAGGAATCGGTTGAACAGGATCTGTAGTCTTAAGAGAGCCAGAATGTATGCTTAAAGCCTGAGACAGACGGTTGCTGGAGTTAGCTAGCCTAGAAATCTAGACGCGCCCCTAGCGGCAGCAAATTACATTTGCTGCCAGGGCTAGTCTAGCAACTCTCCGTTGGCTTGTGAGCTCCAGAAATCGAAACTAAATCAGGCCAATGAAATTGTGTATAGAGTCGTTAGGTGGGCTTAACATAATGATTGATGGCAGAGTTGCAACGGTTTGGCTTGAATTCCCTGCTACTTGAAAACAAATAAGATGGATGTTGCTGTTGGCGAACAGTGTGACACGAGTTAAGCTTTTATTAAGTTGGCAAACGTTTGAACTAGCCAACTAGCTCCGCTGGTGGGAAACGCATGGGACTCATAGCGCTGCCGCTGTCCTGTTGCGTGCAGAGGGAATTTGAAAGACAACTGATTATCCCGCCCCTCGGACTGAGCACTGCGAACGGTGAGTGTCCAGACCCTACATTTTAATGTGGGTCTGGCTCGTCAGGCTAGGAGTTAGCTGGAACCAGAGCCAAAGGTAGAGTTGTTGCAACAACTCCATTGACGCTAATGTTCCATTTTTTTCCAACAATGGCAGCTAATGGAAGCCTCAAATAGTTCCCAGAAGTTAACAATTAATAATAGCAGCAGTGCAGTTACAGCAGTATAGACTGTTTGTAGCCAACATTTCAGACTCAGATTTACATTCCTTTGCCTCATCCGAATAATAATAATAATAATAATAATAACAGTAATAGTAGGCTAATAGCCTAATTATAATAATAAACGATTTATGTATCGACTATGACTTTTCTGTTGCTCAATTGATTATCTCCTCATTAATTGGCTAATAGCAACTTATACATGTTTATTTACATATCTGAATGAATTAAACATGAATTCTTTAACATTGCAATATATGTTTATTGCTCTTACGATTCCAAAATAAAAGACTATACAAGTGCAAAGTAATGCATTCTTAGTCAGAGGTAGCATTCAATAAAGTTCAGTAGTGTATAGGTCTAATTGAGTGCCTGTCACTTTAAGACGTCTTGCAATTAACATTAACACAGTTACAAGGCTGCTGATGTGTTTATGCAATTCATAACGTAGTTAGTTCAAATAACGGTTCGTACTTCCTTGGGACAAGCACTTTTGAGTATTGGAAAACACCTTTCCATTTACATCGGGATTTTGCAAACATTCAGAGTCAATAAAATGAGCCCTGCATGAGTAACGAAATACAAGCAGCTGTAAGTAAGCATGCTAAACTTGACATCCAAACAGTATTCTAACATTAGCTTTGAGATACTGCTTGATTGCATACTGTAACTTAACTTAGTACATTGAGGAGACTAAACTATGTTGTGATAAGACCTTAGCAGAGTTTACTTTAACTTTAATGCAGCAGTTTTGAACAAATTTGCGCTGCATGATCACGATGCTAAGCGGATTTAATAGCAATTTAGCCCACTGTGTTCTATCCTTCAACAATCGTGAATATCTTGTTAAATGCACATGCAGAGGAGGAGCATCGGGCTCGTTACGAGAGAGAGCGGGCGGGGCGAGGAAAGGCTGTGTGAGTAAAAAGTGCAGCTCAATGAAATTATTTTATTTTATCTTTAATTTAAATAGTACAACATCAATGTGTGCTGGCCGGTTTTGATAAAAATATTAAGCAGCACACGTTATAATGCTTGACGAATCGACGCGCATATTTTGCGTCGACGTATTTTTTGCGTCGACGTCATCGATTACGTCGACGCGTTGTCCCAGCCCTAGTTCCTCATCAAATAAATTAAAAGAGGCTAAAAGCCCAATAAATGTCCCACACGTAATAGACGAATATAAGATACTGCCAAACCCATTTCAATTAGGCAGCACTACACCACCACGAACAAGCTGTCATTAAGTTTTTGCGTTTAGTAGGCCTACAACTTTTATGACGTGACGTTTCTTGGGCATTTAGCTTCACCATCACGTCAAGTTGTAGGCCATGCTCATCTAGGCTATGGATTTAAGTGGCTTAAAGGCAGCAAAAGTGGGATATAGTGCAACTGCTTCCCCAAAACAATTCCTTCATAACCGTGTATTTAATCGTTTGATATGTGGATAACTTTCAGTGGACTAAACAAAAGGTAAAGATTTTGTTATCACAAGGCTAGCTGGTTCGTTATATGGCGAAGCATATAGCCAACTTTGTTTGCAGCAGTGAAGCTGAGTTTGTTGTTAACATTGTTGTCAGGGAATTTAACCTCAACATATAGATACAAGAACCACAACACGTAGTATGGCTTTGCCCACAAACTCTGGTACCAAGAGGAGAGCCTGCTAATGTAAGGAAGAATTCCTCACACCATCAGTCTCTGACTCTGCAGCCCAAAAGCTGTGTCTTTTATTGTACAGATGCACACAGAAAATAGGAAGCAAGACATAGCGACTTCATTGTGACATACTCTTATCTCACCCACACACACACACAGACAGGGTGCAGTTCCTGTCTGTCTGGGTGCACACTTAACTTGTACTCTCTGTTCTTAGAACTCAGCACAACAACATTTAACTTGAACTCTCTGTTCTTAGAACTCAGCACAACAATATTTCTGCTTATACAAATGGTTATACAATGATAATAATAATTTCCTTACAGTAACGTAAACGTTTCTTCAGTTAGGAGCAGTAGCCTACTGTTTTTTTTTTGTTGCATTCATTTTCATTGGCAAAAGCTAGCCTAATATGCATGAGAACTAGGGCTGTCAAAATAACTGATTAATTTGAGAAAAAATAACGGATTAAAAAAATTGGTGCAGATTAATCGATTCTGTATATCCTTTGACCCCGAGTTCTAGTCAGTAAAAATTAGACTGTAAAATGAAGGAGAGAGAAGAAAACGTGCTGCCTGGATCATTGATTGGAACATTTACTTTTAAAAAACGGCCTGAGGGTGTTGATAAAAATAAAGTGTTGAAAATAAAGTCCTCTGTAATGTCTGCAGCAAGGAATGTGCTCTATATAGAGCACAATGCAAAGAAATAAGTGTTGACATTGAGGGGAGTGTTCATTTATTTTCATTGTGATGTGATTGTGATTGTCATATCTGTGGCCTGAAATGCCTTGTATGTGAAAAAGCACTTTTGAATTTATTTCCTCAGCATATTAGGTCATATCATAGATTATTATGGCAATTATTTGAAGAGTGAAAATAATAATAAAAGAGTTTTGGAAGTTAATGTCACAAATTCAATGATTCATTTGAATTTAAATATTTAAAATACTTTCACAGCAAAAATTATATATGCAATTAATTTAGATTAATTAATCACAGAGTATGTAATTAATTAGATTATTTTTTTTAATCGATTGACAGCCCTAATGAGAACCTATAGATTTGAGGGAGCTGCAGCTGTTAGCATCAGCACGGTCATATTAGCACAGCAGACACTAGCCCAGTGAAGGATTGTGTAAACCCCATCCCTAGAAACCAGTTTCAAACCAAGCTTGCGCTGATATGCATGATCACTGATCAAATTGCTATTTTCTGACAGGATGAGCACAACCATGCAGGTTCTCTGAATCTCAAGCTCTTTAGCCTAGCATCTTAATGCTGTATTCACAGCACGGTGAATGACAAACGGTGACAAAATGCTGTTGGTTATGAGTTCATTGCGTTTTCTAAAGAATCTCCCGTCTTGGTTTTGTACAGAAATTAATATTAAGTGACACATAGGCTAAAAGGGAGAAAAAAAGGTCACCTTCCGATATTTAGCAGGCTACGGTCTGGAATTTAATTTAATATTGTTGTAATGGTAGGATAACTACACAGTTTACACAATAATTACACTGTTTTATAAATATTGTATATCAATGCATTTATTGTCTGTCAATTACCCAAATTTGTGGCTCTGTCTCTCATTGAACAGTAGCTTATTTAATGCATTCTAATCCATTGTCAATCACTTCCGGGAACTTTTTGAAGTTTACATGAACCACGTGACCTTAACGAATTTTGAACACCCACTGTCGCAACTCTACCTTTATATGGCTCTTTATATGGCTCTGGCCGGAACCATATGGCTCTGGCCGGAACACTTGGCATAGGATTCTAAGTCCCCTATTGTGATGCCATAATCGCCAATGTTAAGTCTATGGGGACATTTTTAATAGTTTTTAATTAATAGTTCAAAAAGTATAAAAGTTAAAAATACATTCCACACCTGTCCTAAGTAAGACCTACGTAACGCAGTTTGAATAAAGTTTCTACATTAAGTGGTTGAAGCCGCATTGAACGCGGAAAAATCGTTAGAAGAAGAATAATAACTAGAAAAGCATTTCCTGAAAGAAATACAGTGCATGAAAATGCAAAAATATGATGTAAAATATCATACAGAGTAAAAACAAACTATATTGGTTGCTAGGTAGATGAGGTTTAATATAGTTGGAATGACTGAACAGTTAAATAAGTGGATAGTTGACGATAACTGACAGTTGGAATGGCTCTAATGTTTGCTAGCAGTTATGCTTACTATGTTAACAAAGATAATAATGCTAACCAAGTTACTTAACTTAGTTAATTTAGCTAATGTTTTCTAGCAGTTTTTTTAAAAATGTTAATAATGCTAATGCTATTAACTATGCAATGCTAACTATGTGACTTAGCTAAGTTAGCTAATAATTTATAGCACTTATGCTAAAATCTTAAGAATGCTAACATGTTAACCATGTGACTTAGCTAACTTAGCTATTCATTTTTAGCATTTATGCTAACAATGCTAACTATGCTAACCATGTTACTTAGCTAACTTAGCAAATGTTTTCTAATAGTTTTGTCAAAAATGATAACTATGTTAACAATGCTAACTAGCATGCTAACAATGCTAACTATGCTAAACATGTGACTTAGCTAACTTAGCTTATCATTTTTAGTAGTTATGCTAACTATGCTAATTAACATGTTAACTATGCTAACCATGTGACTTAGCTAATCATTTTTAGTAGTTATGTTGACTATGCTAACTAGCATGCTATCAATGTTAAAATGTTAACTATGCTAACCATGTGACTTAGCTAACCTAGCTAATCATTTTTAGCAGTTATGCTAACTAGCATACTAACTATGCTAACCATGTTACTTAGCTAACTTAGCTAATCATTTTTAGCAGTTATGCTAACAATGCTAACATACTAACTATGCTAACCATGCTAACTAGCTACAGTGGGTAGGAGTCATAGTTGATGACAAGTAACAGTTACAATGGCTGAACAGTTAAAAAGTTCAGTAGTTTAAAGGGTTAAATTGTTTAACAGTGAAATATTGTAGTGAGGACTTTTATTTTGAAACAGTTTTTGGCAGAGGAAGCAGTTGAACAGGGTGTGTAGTCTTAATAGAGCCAGTTTGTATGCTTAAAGCCTGAGATTGGCAGTTGAGCCAGGTGGCCTGACCACCTGGCATAGGATTCTAATTGCTTAACGGCTCTATTGTGATGTCATCAGCCCATGTTAAGTCTATGGGGACATTTTGATTAGTTTTTAATTAATAGTTTAAAAAGTATAAAAGTTACAAAGATGAAAAATGCAAAGCCCACATGTCCTAAGTAAGACCTACGTAACAGTTTGAATGAAGTTTCTACGTTCAACGGTTGAAGCTGCATTAACTTAAGCCTAGGAAGAACAGTACAGTGCATTTTCATGCACTGTAATAAGAAGAAATCGGATAACAGTAGATTGCATTTTCATGCACTCTAATAACTTTTTCTTAGTTTTACATTGGTTGTACCACCTGACATGCAAACTCCAACTATTAAGAGAAAGTAGCTATTTTTTATCAATATTTGAGAGAGATTTACAAACGTTTCATTCATCAGTAAAAGTCACTTGGGGTCCTCTTGATGAGGCAATTTCCTGTTTACTCTTTTCCCTATTCAATTCAAAATAAATGTTCTATGAATTTACCAAACAATTTAGGAGCTATTAAACTAGTAAACTTTGTTTATTTGAAATGTCTTCAACATACAATTAAACCCTCATATTTATTTTTAATTTCTTTACCTTTTAAATTCTATTTAATCTATCTAATACTTTTCACATAGTGTTAATTTGCTCGGACGGTTGCACCACCTGACATTTTGAGGGTTTGAGATGACAAAACATAAAATATAATTTTTATGATAAACAGAAAATATGTTTAAATTATACAGGTTTTATAGAATAAAAAGATGCTTGTTATGAAGCATTTAAAATTATTTTAAACCAAAGTAATCGGACTCGGACACAGAAATCTGCATGTCACATCAGTGACCCATATGTTGTTGCCTTAGACATCAGTTCTGATAAGAGTTTTGGGAGGTCACTAGGTCCCTCTTGTGTTTATCTCTTTAAGTCCCAGTATGCACGTGTGTAAGTAGGCACGTGTGTCTGCATGTGTGTGTGTGTGTGTGTGTGTTTGTCTGTGTGGACACATGTTTGGTTGCTATGGCCCACTGACCCTAACAGGGTGCCACAACTGAGACGCGTAACTTCACCAAAGGCCTCTCTTTTTTCACACTCCCTCTCTCTCCCTCCACTCCCTTTCTATTCCTCTATCCCCCTCTCTCTCTCTCTTTCTTTCTCTCTTAGTGCCAGCCAAGAGGCCACACTGGCCACACACTTCGTCCGACCCCACACACACCCTTTTTCCAGATGCCTTGTAGAGTCAATGGCATATCGAGCTGTCTGCGCGACGGGCACGCCTAGCAAGTGTTGCTGGTGGCAGTGGAAAAAGTGAATGGGACGCAGCGTGTGATATTATTGAACTCTGTGCCATCAGGGCTGCCAAGGTTAAAGAGGATCGGTGGCCTGATTATATAAATACATTGACCGCGGTGAGCATTGAACGTGCACCCGGGTTCCGCGGGATCTGGTGTGCATGAGTGTGTGTGTGTGTGTGTGATTAGGTTTCTGGTATCACTCGCATGACTGACCCTACCTTCCAGACCAGTAGTTTTTCTCCTGCAAGGGAAAAGCATTCACTGTAGAAATGGGCTTGCTCCACTTTGGCTTGTTTGTTTTTGGCATGGTGGTGTGAAAGAACATGAACTTCCCCCAGGTCTTGCCCACTTAATTAGACTACACAACATGTAGGTACACATCTAAACAAGAAATGCCCGCCTTCCTCTAGCCCTGTGTAACATATGTGTAAACATGTGTAAACTTGCACACACACACACACACACACACACAGACAGACTCTTAATGCACACACAGGCAAAAACCAGTACATTCAAATACTTGCATTTAGGCATACACCAATGAACCAATGAATGCACTTACAAGCTCACACACACACACACACACACACAAACACACACACGTACATGCATGCACACGCATACAGCGGTGTTAGGGGTCTTATTTACATTTAGCAGTTCCCCAGCTTCTGACGTTTCCATATTTTTACAGGGTGTTAGGTCCCTAAATGAGCTCACTCAGGGCTAAGAGGCGCGTGGGTGCTAACTCCCTGCGTTGCTGCCGCGCACCACACACTCCCCCGTTTGATGTCTTGTTTTATGAGCAATGTTAAGCCTGCTGCTTGGCACGCCGTGGCAACTTAATGATGACATTCTGTGGGCCGTGCTGCATAATAGGCCTTAGCCTGCCATCTTGCATGTGAGGTTGATAAGAAAACAAAAAAGGATTTTTTTTTTTAAGGATTGTGGGATTACATTTTTGCCACAAGATTTGTTTTGATTATCATTTATGGGTGAACAGGATTTGCGTATTTGCACAGTAAAAATGCAGGGATTGTAAAAAAAAAACCTTTTTCTCTGACTTTTTTTCTGACTTGTTTGAGATGGTGCAAAAACACATTTTTGTCAAATGTTTGTCAAAGTTCATTGAGACTGTAGCTCTGAAAATATGTGTGATGTTCTGCATCCCGCTGGTCGCTCTTTAATGTCTTTTGTGTGTGTGTGTGTGTGTGTGGGGGGGGGGGTTGTAAAGAGTAAGAGAGGAATGTTTTTAAAGAGGTGTCTCACACACACACACCTTTGTGTTTGTGGAGACGTGTAGGACTCTTACTGTTACTATTAGTTTTCCCACAGGTGTGTTCATCCTTAATTGCAGCCCCTTTTACTGATGCTTATCTTGTCTCTGGTCTCTGGCTCATAAAGACATCTTCTAAACCCTCTCATTCTGTTATCCAATGAGGGAAGCCTTATTTTCTGTGGCACATTGCCGAATTTCAGACGTCTGTGAGGTTAAGCTCATAAGTCCATTGCTCCTGTTTGGCTGAGAGCCACTGCTGAACTCACTATGCAGCCTGTGAGTAAAGTTCCAGCACTGGAACATATGATTGGTGCAACAAAAAAATCACTGTCCAATCAGTGATCTTATTATTGGAGTTGTACAACGTACACATTTGCTTACAGAGTATAAGGTCTAGATTCAAAGAAGAGTAAAAGAAAGAGCATACTGGTATTGAAAGGAAGTTTTGTAATGATGGTATTAAACCTGGTTAGATTTGTTTGACGGATCATCATGTACCAGCAAGCTCAGGAGACAGGCAATAGTGTGTGCTGAAGACTTTACACACAGTTTAAGCTGGGAGAAGGTGAGACTTTGAGGGTAATTGAGGGGGTGGACACTGATGTGCCTTTTGCCTGAGACTGATGCATCTGCATTTCATCCAGCTATCGGGTTCTCTCCTGGAAGCAGACTATAGATAGGAAATTACAGGAAAGTTCCATTGGCGACCGGAATTCTTCACTCCCCTTGACAGTGATGCACCTACATGGGAGGGGTTAGAAGAAGTCTTTAACTGTCTGTCTGCCACTTGGTCATCTTGGCTCCCTACTCTCAGCAAAAGTGACTTAGTCTGACTTAGATTCATGAATGCTAAGCTGCTTACCGTACTTGCTCTGCATCCATAAACTCATAGATCATGAATGCCAAGCTGCTTACTTGCTCTGCATTCATAAACTCATAGATCATGAATGCTAAGCTGCTTACTTGCTCTGCATTCATAAACTCATAGATCCTTACAGCTATTATTACTCTGTATTCCCAACCCTTAGGTGCTAATGTCTGCAGAACTATTCACAGTTCTTGACCCATAGATGATGATTTCATGTGTGACTCAACCTGGCTCATAGATTCTAATGGCAGTTTACTTACTGTTTATATCTGACTCAGTTGCATAGTTGCTACTAGCTTTTAGGTTTGTCTGTATTCCTGACTCATAGATGGTGAGTTTTCCTGGCTCACTGAGGTGCTGAGTTTTGAGTGTGTGTGTGTGTGTGTGTGTGTGCGTGCGTTTGTGTGCGTGCGTGCGTGCGTGCATGCGTGCGTGTGTAGGGACAGTGATATCATTCATCATGAGCAGTCACCTGCTGCTGGAGGGTGACAGTTAGGTTTGAGGCAGAGGTGCATGGTGTAGATAATACACAGTGAATCTTTGCGTGTTTTTGTGTGCATACTAGTGTTTCTCTTTCTTCATCTTCCTCCCTTTTTCTATCTCATTTACATCAACACCTGTTTCAACCATCTTCCTCATTGTTTTTGTTGTGCTCTTGTTTGTTATTCTTTCAGACAGAATGAGTTGGTGTAGGAATGGCGCCTTAGTCTTGAGGCCGATTTATAGACCTGGGCTAGTCTCCATCTCAGCCGTAACTGGTAGCCTTGCT
>NW_027468848.1:28304081-28311581 GCF_046254945.1 Alosa pseudoharengus
CACTGCCTCCCATCCTCTCCTTCAGTGCAGGTCCATTCAGGCATGTTTTATTAGCATGACCTTAACATGCCACAGTGTTGCCAGCGCATGTGGAAAGACAGGTAGATGTAGCGTTCCCTCACTCACAAATGCATTCCTTTTTCATCCGTCTTTCTCTCTCTCTCTCTCTCTCTCTCTCCCCCTCTCCTCCCGTCCTCAGCAGGACAGTAAATCTGTGGGCCCAAAGACTGGTGTGGCTTTTTAAGTCTTAATTTGTAGGCCGGCGCGGCGCGGGGCTGGCCAAGGTCCAGGGTCCCCCCTCCGCCCCCTCCCTCTGCTATTGATCTTGGCGGGAGCTGCTTGTGCTGTTCTCCGTGCTGTGGGACCCTCCTGAGCCTCCATCCAGACATCCATCCTCAGCGTGGCCTCTGTCAGTCTCCCTCTCTCTTGCTCTCTTTTTTTTCTGGCTCTTCAGTCTTTTCTCCTCTCTCTCTCTTCATACAATAGCTCTTTCTTCTTCTTTGCCTTTCCCACTTTTTTCATTATCACACCATCCTTCTGTGTTCAACCTCCTTTTGAGGGCCCCTCTTTCTTTCTGTTCAACTCTTTCTCTCTGTTCATCACCTTCACTCTGTTCATCTCTTTATCTTGTCCTGCTCTGCCACATACCATATCTAGTGTCCAGAGGGTCATCCTCTCCCTCACTTCATCCTCAGCCTCTTTCATGCATCTCCCATAATGCTCACATGTCTCTGACCTGCCTCTGTAGTGGATCTCTGACTGCTAACAGAGGCACACACACACACACAGAAACACATACACACACACACACACACACACACTCCTGTCTCTGTGATGGGTATCTGAATGCTAACAGAGGCATGCACACAATCACACAGAAACACATACACACACTCCTGTCTCTGTGCTAGGTATCTGACTGCTAACAGAGGCATGCATACACACACAGAAACACACATACACACACACACACACACACACTGACCTGTCTCTGTGCTGGATCTCTGACTGATACCAGAGGCGTATGCATTAACAGGACAGTAGGGGGAGCTGGTCCCAAGCCGTGGCCGCTGTCGATATTCATGGCGACGCCATCCTGGGCCGGCCCGGTGTGACCACTGCTGCTGGCGCCGAGTGTCACATGCGGCATTCGGGCGTCACGTGTGGCTCAGGGCCCAGCTCCAGCAGGTGAAAGGGGCATTAGCCGTCGCAAATCCCCTCTCAAGCTCGGCACCTGGGCGCCGGCCTCACCAGAAGGTCAGCGGGTCAGCTGGATTGGCAAATGCTCTTTCCTCCACACTCAACCTGTTCACAAGAGACCAGCCACTATGCACCGCCTCGCTATTTATTTATATATTTATCTATTGTTTTTTTCAGCCATCTCCTGATCCTCACTTCCAGAGTTTTCAAGGTACTTTTCTCCTCTTTTTTTCCCTTAAATGTGCTTCCAGGGCCTGTGAGTTATATGGCAGAAAAGTGATACTTCTTCAGGCTTAGGCGGTGGAGTTTCGGAGAGCCCTCTGCCAAAGCGCATAACTCTGCGGAATAAAGACTGCTGTCTGAGAGCAGGCAGCCCGAGTGAAAACGTTGGAGTGCTGGAGCACCGGACATTCCTCCCCCTCTCTCCCGTGGCTCATGTTTTTTTTTTCTCCAATGACTGATAGCCGTTTGTGGTCTGATAGTGGCCAGACAGAGGTACTTGTCTCCACGACACTCGAGACACTTTTGCTGAATCTCCCACCACGTTCTTGACCTCTCTCCCTCTCTCTGTCTCCTTCTCTCTCTCCCTCTCTCTGTCTCCCTCTCCCTCTCCCTGTCTCCTTCTCCCTCTCCCTCTCTCTGTCTCCTTCTCCCTCTCCCTCTCTCTGTCTCCTTCTCTCTCTCCCTCTCTCTGTCTCCTTCTCTCTCTCCCTGTCTCTGTCTTCTTCTCTCTCTCCCTGCATCGCCAGCACTTTGGCGAGAGGACGGCATCAGAACCTTTTGGGTCTCAGAAAGATGAAATATCATCAGATGTAATGAGACGTTCCCCCTTCATAGATCAGGATGACCTAAAGACCCTGAAGCTGTATGCCACTAAGTGCTGGAGAGGGAGAGCGATACCCTTCCCATGCTTTTGTCAGACAAGAATGGCCCTGCCGGCAACCTGTTCTGGACCTCAGTCGTAACTTTCACTTATACTGTGTGGCTATGGTTGACATGCGCCTCAACATCGCCTCAAAGTGTTCCCACTGATTGCCCCCTTTTCTCTTGGTGGTTTGTTTATGCACATGAGAGCAGGAGAAAGGGAGAGAGATGATGAGAGAGAGAGATAGAGAGAGTAGCCTCCCCCCCCCCCTCCAAAAAAACATGTCTTCAACACTCCCGTGAGGCAATCCCCTCCTCTGAAAGGACCTGCGCTCCCTTCCCTTCCCTGCTACGCTGCGCCGTGTCACTGCCATCAGATTTCAGGCCGGGGGGAAGATATTGCTGGTGCGCTTTAATTTGATTAAGGCAGCCTCTTTAATTTACGAGGGCGAAATCTAAGTGGAGGCCCCTGTGGCTACAAAGAGAGTGGAACGGAGCGAGTGAGCGGGTGAGCCAGCCAGGTTTCACACACCCCCCCCCTGACATCCTTTGGCTCATTACTCTTACAATAGGAGCCGTGGTCGGGGCTGTTCACATTCCTTTCTCATGTCTGTTCCCTTTTGTCTCCTGGGGCCCCTGCAACCATATCAGCTTTTATCAATCACTTAGTCGTTATGATTGTGCGCTACCTCGCAGGCCTATAAATCCAGTGCGACGCATACGCAGGCAGCTGTGATCAGTGGTGTTATCCTGGGCAGAGGACCAGGTGGCTATAGTTTCTGTGTTGGGCGGAGAGCAGAGAAAGAGAGAAAGAGTAAGACAGAGAGAGAGAGAGAGAGAGACCTTAGACTCGATGGCCTCTGCTCACGTGATATTGCATGCATGTGAGATGATCTATGTTGGACATCTATCCTGGCCACCTCTCAGAAGGTTTCCCCCGAAGGATTGGGCAGGATTTACTGCCATCCTCAGAGGAGGGCCTAGGCCGGCGGGCGGATGACCGTTTGGCATGCAGACGGACGGTGTTGTTGCAGGGCCACAGCTTTCAGCTCAGGGCTCCTTATGCAGTGTGCAAACTGTGGTTATACTCACATATCATTTAATGTATATGCTAACCTACTCACACATCTTTCACAAACAGACACACACGTTCACATACTGTACGCACACACACACATAGACACACACACACACACACACAAATAAAGACAGACTCTATGTCATCCCCTCCCTCTCTTTCTCTCTCACTCACATACACACCCAAACACATACAGTACACACATACACACGCACAATACACGCACACACGCCCAGACATAAACAGACAGATGCACACACACACACACACAATCCCCACTGCAGGTCTCATCCCTCTTCATGTGGTGCAGTGGTGCATGTGGACAGACACAAATACGAGCTCTTTCGTCTGTTGCCAACAGGATGTGATTTCACACGTAGAAGGGAGGGGATGACAATATGAGCTGGGCGAAAAGAGATTGAGACAGGACGGAGAAAGAGAATGAGAGCAAACGGAAAAGAAGAAGAGTTGGAAAACACAGAGGAGAGGTAGGGAAAGTACGAGAGAGAGAGAGAGAGAGAGAGAGAGAGAGAGAGGGAAAAGAAAGGGAGCGAAGGGAGAGGAAGAGAGGCGTTGTCCTGTGAGCTCTAACACACACGTCTTGACCTGTGGCGGGGCGAGTTCTTTTGCGTAAACTGTCAGACGTGCTAATGGGGCCAGCCGGGGCGCCGAGCTTTGCATGCTCACTTCACTGCCGCACCGCCAGTGGCCCACAGCCGCCTGGACAAAGATGAAGCACCGTTGGCCTGGCCCCTTGCACGTGTGTGTGTTTGTGTGTGTGTGTTTGTGTGTGTATGACGTGTGAATATTTGTGTGTGTGTGTGTGTGTATACAAAATGTGTACAGTACAACTTGAGGTTGGTGTGTGTGTGTGTGTGTGTGTGTGTGTGTGTGTGTGTGTGTGTGTGTATACAAAATGTGTACAGTACAACTTGAGGTTGGTGTGTGTGTGTGTGTGTGTGTGTGTGTGTGTGTGTGTGTGTGTGTGTGTGTGTGTGCAGGTGTTGCTTTTATTAGTGTCTCAGAGCAAGTCATTTCATCCCATTGCCTTCTGAAGTGGCCTCTCATACTGAGGATTCCAGTTGATCTAAGGCCCATGAAGGCCACAGGAGACAGAGTCTATGTAGTCAATGTCTCAGTTGGCCTGTGGCAGTTGTGTTGCTTTGTCTAAACCATTTTAGGTTTAATGCCTGTATGTTCTAATTTTTCTGATTTAATCCATGCGATCAACTAGCGATGTAGATCACCTGTGTCAGCAGTAAGCCTGCCTTCTGCACTCCCCTGGTGTTGTAAGAGCGGTTCGGGTGACCTTATTAAGACGGTCTTACTCGGGGGCCACTTTTCCTCGTTCCCATGCACACCCACTAATAAGATTGCTCAGCAAGCCTGTGACACTGGTCCTCACTGGTGATCTACACCAAGCCTGGAGCTGGCTAGACTGGGTGACCTACTGGCAAGCCCTGGCCAATCAGCCATCTGGCCTCGGCCACTAAGGCTTACTGTCTTCTTGTGGCTGCTGCCCCTGTGCAAACGGGAAGAAAGCGTGAGAGATTAAACTACAGTAAGTTGAGTCGTGTTCACACTTGGTGGAGTTTGTTGTTGTTGTTAACTGCACAGCGACAGTTAAGAAAGTGATCAGTAAAAGAGGTAGTATTGGGAGATGCAAAAATGATTTTGAAATAAAAATAACCGCGTAAAAAGGTCAGCAAGAGGACACTAACATACACACACACACACACACACACACACACTAATTGTGGTTGGTTGGTCTCTGAAGCAGTAGAGGGTAATCCTAAACTTAACCCGCTGACATACATTCTCCCTTTCTCCATACACGCTGAGCGACAAAACACATCCCCGCCATCCCGACTTCAGGATTCGCTGATGCGGAGGCTTTAGAGTTACACAACGCTGGGCTGAACATGCAGTGGCGTGCCTGTCCCGTGTCCAGTTTAGGTGTCCTTACAGAGGACACGGCGAGGGCCCAAGAGGAGATCACAGCCAGCGAGTGTCTCCTCGTAACACTCCTGCAGTGAGACGGCTGCTCCGGCCTTCCAGAGACATGTCATCTCAAATTGACTGATAGAGACAGACTGGCTGAGCCAAGAGGCAGAGACACAGACCAGTTGGCAATAGGCAGGTCAGTGGACAGGGAGAGAAACAGATACGCTGGACTAGGCAGACAGACAGGTATCATATAAAGATCATACAGACAGAGAAACCTATTGTAAAAGCACCAAATACCGGCCCTTTCGTTCGAAAATTCTAAACAGAATTTTCAGACAGGGCAGTGTAAACATATAGTGTGCACAGCTAAACTAGCAGGCAAGAGACACAGACTAACAACAGGCTGGTAGAGACAGGTAGAAAGGTAGAGACAGACAAACAGATAGAGTGGTAGACACAGGCAAGCAGATGGATAGAGAGGTAGAGACAGACAGACAGTGGAGGGATAGAGAGAGAGGTAGAGATAGACAAACAGAAAGATAGAGCTAGGCACAGGCAGACAGATAGAGTGGTAGAGACAGACAGATAAGGACAGACAGACAGATAAGCTGTCAGGCATTTGGAAGGAAAGAGGTGGGAGGGTAGGCGGGCGGGTAGTCAGGAAGGCAGGGCAGCAGCAGCAGGCAGACAGACACAGAGGCCAGCCATGGCAGGTCTAGGGCAGCTCCTGTTACCCCAGACGGATTTGTTAACAGTGTTTGGGTCGGGCAGGCCTCAGGGGCCAGCAGTGCTGAAGTGACTTAATCTGTCATTAAACTCCCGCCTCAGAGCGGCTCACACACACACACACACACTTACACCAGGGCCGTCCCTTACACACACACACACACTTTTTAACCACACACAGACACACCACACATGTGCATGTACAAACGCACACACACAAAGCCCATTACTGCACATACATACAGACAGACACATTTGCACCACATAAGTATATATACTCTTTTAAGGGAAATTTGGTCTCTGCATTTATCCCAATCCGTGAGTTAGTGAAACACACTCAGCGAACTCAGTGAACTCAGTGAACACACAGTGAGGTGAAGCACACACTAATCCCGGCGCAGTGAGCTGCCACAACAGAGGCGCTCGGGGAGCAGTGAGGGGTTAGGTGCCTTGCTCAAGGGCACTTCAGCCGTGCCTACTGGTCGGGGTTCGAACCAGCAACCCTCCGGTTACAAGTCTGAAGCGCTAACCAGTAGGCCACGGCTGCCCCATGCATGCATGCACACAAACACACACAAACACACTGACACCACACACACAATCTTTAACCACACACAGACACGCCACACACGTGCATGCACAAACACTTAATAACTCAGAGCCTTTACGAAGAAGCAAGTCATGTTTAGCAGTGACATCACTACACAGTAAAGCCACCATGTGCTTAGGCAAAGCCAGCTAGCTCATGAGGCCAGATAACCACCAGCAGCTCCACACACAAACCGGCCAGCTACACACACAAAAGCTTACTCTCTCTCTGACCCACACACACACACACACACATGCATCACAAAAATACACACACAACCCCATTCCTGTGCAATTATACAGACAGACAATATACAGACACACATATACACAGACACACACACACACACACACACCCAGTTATGCATAAACATAAACAGTCACAGGGCAGCAGTTCACACCTCTGCTACCGCACCCTCAGCGACTGCTCTCCAGAGCTTGGCTCGGTCACAGTCAGCAGATGCCAGCTAGGATCTGGTCTAAATCGCAATTGTTATGTCCCAATGGTTTGGACTTGTATTTGTTTCATTTTCTGGTATTCCTTGTTCTCTCCCATTCTCCCTCTCCCCCTATATGTGTGTGTGTGTGTGTGTGTGTGTCTGAGAAAGAGAGAGAGGGAAAGAGAGAGAGACGGGGGGGGGGGAGGGTTGTGAGAGGGAGAGATCAGTGATAGTCTTAAGATATTACTGTGACACCTGTCTGATCTGAACACTGAACAGATAACCACACCGAACAGATAACCGCGGTGCAGGTGCCCGTTATCTGTGAGTCCTACAGCGTAATCACATAAGGTGGACATCTCATTTGGGTATGTTCTTCTGATCACGCTTGATGGAACGCTAGGGAGGAAACGACCCGATAAGCACAAGCATTTTTTTTAGAATCCTATCTCTCTTCCTGCTTTGTTAAAGGAGAAATCCGCTGAGTATGGGGGCATGTGCATGGAGGCTCACGGACATGCCCCCAGAGTGTAGCGCTGTAGCTGCATGGCTGCGTCAGCTGATGGCTGTAGCAACTTGAGTTAGGTGAAATCGATTGTTTTCGTGGGGTTTTCTGTACCGAGATGTATGTGAAAAGTCGACGGATTTCACCTTTAT
>NW_027468848.1:28316581-28396581 GCF_046254945.1 Alosa pseudoharengus
GTGTTTTTATAAGGCTGGCGCAGATGCACCGTAAGTGTGTATACCTGTTCTGTTAGTTTAGGAGTCGGAGCTGGAATGGCCTCAGTAAGGCATAGAGGTGCCCCTCTATCACTGCCAAGACTTGGTCCCTGTCCAGCTCATTCTGGTGTATGTTTACAGCAAACCTTCCTCAAATGACAATAAATAATGTGTGAAAAACACACGCCTGATCATTGTGTGCCTTTCATTGTATAGCTTTCCCCATAGGCTCTGTAAAATGATTTGTTTGTACAATTTGTGGACTGCATGGTGGGAGATCTGTGTCCTACAATTAACTGATATGAGATATGTAACTGTCTTCTGTGATTTCATATTCTGTATCTAGTCAGTTACATAGCTGTAGTAGAAATACCAACCTGTTGTGTTTTTTATTGTATTTCATAGATGGAGAAATTACAGCTTTTACAACAGAAAGCATCCTTCCAAAAAGTTTCCTGTTTTCTTTCTTTCTTTCTTTCCTTTCTTTCTGCCTTTTTTTCTTTCGGTCTTAAGTGGGGTGAACTTTCTAGTGTAGAAGTCTAATTTCTTTTCCTTCCTCTGTCGGTCTCTCTATCCCCTCCGCTCTCTTCCCCCTTTTCAAATTAACCGTGTTGCTCGAACACAATGTGTGTCGCGCAGGTTGCCCGGGCGACTCTTTGATCCTGTTTTCCAGTGGCTGGCTGGGCTGGCCAGAGCGGAGCGGCAGGCCAGACACGTCTCTCTCCAGTCTGCTGCCCTCTCCTTCTCTCCACTCCTCTCCTCTCCTCCATTTCTCCTCTCCTGTCTGCTCCCTCCTCCTCCTCCTCCTCCTCCTCCTCCTCGGTGGCGGTGGCCGCAGCGCAGCGCTGCTCAGAAAAGAACCTGTGCTGCTCCATGCTGCGCTGCTGCCTCACTCCCCCTCTGGCATCCTGCTTCACTTTGGTCACGCCGGACTGAGCCCACCAGCACACACACACACACACACACACACACACACACACACACACACACACACACACACACACACACACACACACACACACACACAGAGACACACACACACACACACACAGAGACACATACACACACACCTTCCTTGCTGCCTCCCTGCGCTGATGCCACACATTCAAGAGCAGACCTGCCAGGGAGATTAGAGCAAAACTCTCTCTCTCTCTCTCACACACACACACACACACACACACACACAAACACATACACATGCATAGGGTCATGCCTGTACACACACATACACCTACACACACTCACACACACACACACACACAAGGTAAAGATACACTCAAGACTCAAGGAAGTGTGTGCATATGTGGAATGCAAACATATTGATACACTGAGAAACAGGGTTGTATGTTCCCATGCATACACACACCAGTATTCATCGGAATGCACATATGTGCCCAGACGAACACTGGCACAGTCACCCGAAGGCACTGCTCCCATGAATACACACATGCAAATAGGTCAACTCATGTGCAGGTGAGTCTGACACACAGCGAAACACATATGCACACACACACACACAAACACTCATTCACGTACAAGAAAACAAAACACAGGGAAACATACACACACACACACACACTTCAGTTATTCAAACATGCATGCACACACACACACACAATCACAGACACATGCCAGTCACTTTTTCTTTCCATGATCTAATTTCAGTTTGATCAGACTTTGAGTCAATAGCACGGTAACTCTACCAGCGAACGCACCGCATCCAAACACACACACACACCAACCCCTGCGGTGGATCGCATAACCGCACGGCTGCGGGGTGCTTGTTGTGGCTGGCTGGCTGTCTGGCTAGTGGCAGCGCTTGACTGCTACTGGGCAGGAGAGGAGGAAAAGAGAGTATGGAGGGAGGGAGAGCGAGCCAGCGAGGGAAGAGAGGAGAGGGCAGAAAGAAAGAATGAAAGAAAGAAAGAAAGAAAGAAAGGAAAAAAAGAGAAAGCCCCCTGTCTGGCACACAGCTCTCGCACGGCTGTCTGCAGCAGCGTGCCCATGGTGGCAAAACAACATTAGCATGTCATTTACATCTCTAGGTGGACCTGGCAGAGTTTCCCCACGCCTTGTCTAGACAGTGAGCTATATTTGGACACCATTGTTTTGTTTTTTTTCTTTTTCTTTTTTCCTTTTTTTTTTTCTGATCGGGCTGCTGCCAGGCGAGTTCAAAGGAGATTTATACACCAGCAAGCCGCCAAACAGTTGTTGAGGCGGAAAGGCACGCAGGCTAGGCCAGGGTGGTTTCGACCGTGGTGGCCCTCTCTGAGACTCCACGCAGCCTTGACAAAAGAGGATCATTTTTGGTGTGTGTGTGTGTGTGTGTGTATGTGTATGTGTATGTGTATGTGTATGTGTGTGTGTGTGTGTGTGTGTGTGGGGGGGGGGGGTAAGGTGGTTATGTGGGGAGGTGGGGGTGTTCGATGCAAAGCAGGCGACAGAGCAATTCCCCATTACTTCTGTTTGGCCACAGGCCCAAGTTACGGTGCCACCTCCGCCCCCGGGGTGAGCGCTTATCTGAAAAGCTAACGCGTGGCTCCGCGGGGAGCACCTTCTCGTTTACAAGACAAACACACAAAGCAGTGCAGGGGAGGATATGAAAACACAGTGCGTTTGCTTCTCACCAGAACAGCTCTTTTTTTTCTGCAGGATCCTCCTCCAACACTCACACCGAGGACATGGGTGTTTTTGCAGCATCATTTCAACAGGCTGTCTGTCCGTCTGCCTGGCAGTCTGTCTGCAGTGGCCGCCCTGTCTCGCCTGCCCCCTGTGGAAGAATAGCAGACGTTTCTCTCCACATCCATCTCCAACTACAGGGTTCCACTGATCCAATGTAATCAATGTGTGTGTGTGTGTATCAGTGAGTGTGTGTGTGTGGTTTGGGGGGGTGGGTTCACTTCCGAACATACCCCCTAAGAGTTTTGAAAACAAAAAAAAAACTCCTAAAAACTTTTTTGTAAATGTGGACCTTAAATGACCGCCATCTGCAACATTTGAGGTTGGGAAGTTTGGTCTGGACTTGTTCTGATGTGGAGCAACTATGGCCGAACCAGAGCTGTTCGGAGTCACGGTTCGGACAAGAACTCCTGAACGGTTTTGTTCAGAGCTGAAAATGCAACGTGTTTGACAGAGGGCAGATGTCGGTTGCTAGTGACAAAATATTAGCTTTCAGTATGGTACAATGTCTTTGTAAGTGACATTTAAATTAAAAAAAGTGTTTAAAACTTCCCGGTTCCTCCTAACAAAAATACTGTTTCTAAAAGGTAGACATTTAGATTTCACTATCACGTCAGTTGTACAAGATATTGATAGCGCGATAACCAAAAAACAATGATAAGGCATTTGTGGAGAAGAAGAACCCTTGTATCGGTTGAAACACGCACCATAATTACATCCCAAAGGAGCAGTATCAGACTCAAATTCTGACTAGAATTGAGTTATGATGACGTCAGGTTAACTGCCATCTTATCTTAGGAGAAGTTTGTCTGTTTCTTTAGAAGATCTTTAAGATCACACTTGGAATGATCAGATGAACTGGGATGAATTGTGTGCTTTATTGTGAAATCTCTCCCTTGTCGAGATCTTAGACTGCTTCAGCAGTTTTGAACAACCATCATTCTGTAAGCCTGAATAATCATCATGTTCAACATGTGGCAACTACTATCAAGAATGTGTGCCTTCTATTACAAACAAACAAAGGACATTTTTCTTTTTTTTTCTTTTAATGTTGATGACTACTGGCTTTGAAATGACCCTGGTGCCTATCTGAGGCTTATCACGGTCATATCCATTTCAGAGTTAACTGCCATGTGTGAGAGCTCAGAGCCATGTCATCGCCAGGGTCTGCAAATGCTTGTAAATGTTGGTATGATCCCATGATAGCCCAATAGCGTGGCGTGCAAGATTTGTGCATTTGTCTATTTTCTATTTCTCTTGTTTTGGTGAAACAGTAAATGTCTGAGTAGAAAAAGCAAACGCACACCGTAGGAGTCACGTGATGTGTAATATTGGTAAACAAAAGGAGACCTCACACTCTAGCGCACTCACGCTTCGGCCTGTGGCCTTTCTTCTGACCTCAAAAAACTCCTACTACCGGTGTGAGTTTGCTTTTTCTACTCAAAATGAAACAGGAAATGTACCACGCTTTTCTTGTTGGTATTGTTAGTGTCCACCATGGCCCCAACCCACCCACACACAGTGGCACTCAAACATTCTCTAACACGCACGCACCGCGGCAAGACAAACATTTTAAAGGTGTTCAGTTGCGCCCTTTGCATGCATAAACTAGCCTGATAGTATAGTTCAAGAGAGGCGTTGATTTGACAACCAAGGTCGTCTTAGGTGGCTTGCCTGAGTACCGAGGCTTGAGTTGGGACGGGCGAAAGGGCACAGGCCCTAATGCATGTTGTTCTCAAACACTCGTCGGTTTAGCCTCTGCTCTGTCCTCTTTACAACACTGATTTGCACGCCATGGGAACTGGCCCATACAGCGTGGGGATCCTATTTCACATCTGTTCATGAAAATGTGTAAATAGCCGCTATGGGTGACTGGGTGTCACAACGTTTTAAAAAGCTTGTATATATCTTAGCTTCCCCCTGGAAATGAACACTGCTGTAATGTGTGTGTGCGTGTGCGAGGGGGCTTAACTTGTCCTTAATATGTTGACATATGGACCCCTCAATTTTCCTCAAACCCCAGCTTAAATCTGCTTAATACTGCTGTACAATTTCTTTGACAGTTTCCTGACTTGTAGAAAAGGGATGTGGTCCTGATTTCTCCATGCGGCACTAAATGAAAATGATATACAGCTGCCATTATGGTTTTAGCATTTGACATTTAGTAAATATGAAGATAAATGACTCACTCTAAGTCATTAATCACTGTGTCGCATACCTGAGGACATTACATCATGTCAACAACAGTCCAACATTGTCATCACTGTGATGTGCCCTGCTTTTATTGGACTTTAAGTGGAAATGCTTTGAAGCTGTTAAAGTTTATTTGACAGAATATTTTTTTTTTCTGCCTCTTTATGTTGTGCAATTTATGATGGTCTCCTTGTTACTGAATACTTTGTTTTTAAGTGTTTTTGTCTGAAGGCTTCGGGCTTCCTGTCTCGATTTCATCCTCTTAATAACGTTATACATCTAGAAGAGACATTTTTATTTTGAATCCACTTCCAAATAATGTGAACGTTATGACCTTGGCATGTAAAACGTTTACGATCCACTTAACACCCTTCAGATGTCCACCAGAGTGTGGATGAGTGCTGTCTGACTGAGCGAGAGAGATGGTGAAAACATCTGAATGGCTTCTTGCTAATGGCGGCCATGCCTTCCATATCTGCCACATATGGAGAAATGTGTCTCCCTGGTCTCTGGCCCAGGCTGGCGTGTGAACAAATGAAGAACTGGGGTCTGGGGGGTCCGATGGGGGGGGGGGGGGGGGGCATGGAGGGGAACCCACACTGAGCCCCTGGTGCGTAAACATGTTCCATCTTCCACCAGGGGTGCCGTCCCCTGTGTTGTTCGTGCAGGAGGTCCGCCACTCAGCCAGTGTTTGTGCTACTACTCCTTTCGTCCTCCTCCTCCCACTGGTCTTCCTCTCCTGTTTCTCTTCTCCTCTTTTCTTCTTCTTTACTCATCCCCCCCTCCTCCTCCCTCTCTGCTCCGTGTCAGTGTGGTGATTGAGAGGCTAGGGGTGCTGGGATGAAGCCCTCCCAGGTGGCCAACACATCAGAAGCCCACGGAACCGACTCCTGGCCTGAAGACAAACATCACTCACCCGCCTTTGTTGTCCGAAAGAGGAGGGGGACGGGGAAAAAGGGGGCTTGGGTCACTCCCGGGGGACGCGGTCCCGCGAGCCCACCAAACACACTTCTCCATATCCAACCCCTGCCCCCCACACACACCTCTTGTCCACAGAGGGAACATGTCAATCAAGACGTCTGCACTGGGGAGGTCTCAGTCACCCCCATCAGTCCTGGGGAAAATGAGAAAAACTCGGGCCTCCTCTGGCCAGAACGTGGCTTACTGCCTGTGTAGGTCTCCTAGCAGGCCAGAAGGCTCGTCTGAAGATCCAGTCTTTCACATAAGGTATCATCGGGTCCGGCTTCATCAGACTTTCAGAGGCTGGTATCGTCTGGTCTGAGTTCAGTGCCTCTGCCAGACTAGTTCCGTGTGCTCTGTACCTTGAAGGTACTGAAGTAGGTCTGTGAGCATCTGGTTGTAGGTGAAAAAGATGAATTGCAAAGAACTTTTATGAAAGATTTGTTTTATGTGATTTTTGGATGTTATCCAAAAATCCTTTCTGTTTGTATATGAGATTGTGTGTGCATGTCTCTCTCTCTCTCTCTGTGTGTGTGTGTGTGTGTGTTCTGCTGTATGTGTTCTGCAGCCATCATAACTGTAACGCTCCACCATGTTGCATTCCCAAGGAAAAAGTACTCATTAAAAATAGATTTTCTTTGTCCAGCTGTGACTGGATAAGCGTATTGGTGGACAAGATGCAACAACACATAAGGATCGGACAAGTGAACAGTTAATTTGTCAATCGTTATTGACTTGTAAATATTTAATTGGTCTTTCACAAATGTGTCTTTAAAAATCCAAATTGTGTGTGTTTGATGTCTCGTGAGGCACTGGTCCAAGCTCTGTAGGTGGATTATTTCATTGAATCCAAACAGTTTACACCAGAAAGCTGCCTCAGTGACGTCACTATGTGGGCAGCTTTCGGCACTCAAACACAAACTCTACCACATGAAGAAAGGAGAAAAAAACACAGGAAGAAAGAGAAAAAGAAAAACAACTTGTTCGTTTCAAAGTCCCGGTCCTGTAAACAGATTACTTCTACCAACAGAAGACACCTGCCTCCCTAACGCACATGTTCCTCACTCTGAATCCTGTCGGAATTTCTGTGGAGGAAGCTGGAGCCATATTTGGTCTGCAAGGTAGAATTAAAAACAGTCGAATGGATACTTCTTTGACCAACAACACTATTTTCTCTGTCAAATTTAGTGAAATGAATGGATGCTGATCAAATATTTGGTTTGATACTTGATCCATAACTATTTCTTTCACAACCATGACAAATTAGATACATTCACAATTCACATCCTGTTATCAGGTCTTGGTGACCTTTGTTGATATCATATTCATATTCCACGGAATGATGTTTGGGACATGTAGTTGATTGAGACTTTTATGTTATTTCATACAGTGCTGTGTCACTGAAATAACATAAAAGTCTCAACAAGTTCCCAAATTGAATCCCAAATGCAGACCAAATATTTGGTTTGATATTTGATCCATAACTATTTCTAACACAACCACAAAACATTCTGGGCATTAGATACATGTGTGTGCAAACTAGTATTATAGCCAGCTTCAATTCTGCTTTATTTACTAATTACAGAGAGGAGAGAGCACTTATAAAAGCAATTTTACAGTAATGGATGACCACGTTACAATTAGGGTGTCTGAGTGAGCTAATTCTATAGTGTTGTGTAGGTTTTTGTGGTTGAGAACGTATCGTGTATGTGGGTGTGTGTGTCGAGAGAGAGAGATTGTGTACATGTTTATGTGTGTGTGTGTGTGTGTGTGTGTGTGTGTGTGTGTGTGTGTGTGTGTCGAGAGAGAGAGAGCTTGTGTACATGTCTGTGTTTGTTTGTGAGTGTATGTGTGTTTGTTTGTGTGTGTGTGTGTGTGTGTAAGAGAGAGAAAGAGAGATTGTGTACATGTCTCTGTGTTTGTTTGTGTGTGTGTGTGTGTTTGTGTGTGTACATGTGCAGATGTCTGTCTGAGACAGTTGGGATTGTAACTGTAGCCCTTCAGTGATAGGAGTGGGAAAGCCCTGTTATTCCCCTCACCTTCCTGCTGTCGGGACTAGTGCAGTGATAGGTATCACAATAACTAACACAGGTACGTGCCAATCACACCACACACACACATATCCACCTACACCGCCTCCTCTCCAAACACCTTTCATGGGATATGTGTGTGTGTGTGTGTGTGTGTGTGTGTGTGTGTGTGTGTGTGGGGTGGGAGGGTGAAAAGAGTTAAAGTTGGATTATGGGACGAGGGCTGTTTCCGAAGAGCGGATCAGTGGTGGTGTAGCGAAGGGGGATACAGTTACAGCCTTGTTGGGCAGGCAGGCAGGCAAAGAGCGCGGCACAGCATGGCTGAGGTTTTACAGCGTCGCCTATGAGACAAGTGGGGTTAGATAATGGGAATAGGCTTATGGTGACTGACAGAAAGAGGGTTTAAGGTGGTGGGGATTAGGGTTAAAAGTCACAAAGGTCATGGAAGGACCCAATTCAGACGAGCTCAGTCTGGGTCCCAGGGAGGAAGGTCTGCTGGGAAATGACCACTTCACAGGGGCCAGTACCTTTGATGTGCCACAATTGCAAATTCCCCATATGACTCAGTAAACATTGTTCATTTTTTTGGGTTAGTGTATAAACTATGACACATTGGCACATTTATTATTTGTTGGTTGTTAAGGTGCATTTTCAAATTCACTTCCTGTTATCAGGTCCTATTATCAGGTTTTGTTAATAGTTGCCAAAGGAGGAATTTGATAAAGACTGAATCATATTCTACGGAATGATGTTTGGGAAATATAGTTGATGGGATGAAATAATTTTGAACATGTGTCACTGAAATAACATAAAAGGCTCATTGAGTTCCCAAATCTAAGACACTGTTTTGTAATGTGTAATCGTCCCTGTAAATAAACATCTGGATGTGTTTTTTGTAGAGAAAATCATTTTCAAACTGAGTAACAGTAGTCATATTATCTTACATTCTTATTTGTTCTGTGGATTATTTTACTTTTTGCGACAGAGAATTGCTCCAAGGACACATTCTGGAAATATTTTTGGGATGATTAACACGGAAACTGCACCATACACTCTGAATGTTAATTTTCAAGAGGTTACAAGAAAGAGTCCTGGTCATAAATACATATTAGCCTATATTAAGTAAAGTAAAAAATATAAAACAAAACAAAAAAAAATATTTTGATATACGGATTGTGTGGTTTATGTTCATCATTTGGATCTCATTTCCACTGAGTTGCTACATTTTACTTCCTGTATATATATAATTTTGCCATATTTATATTGAGCTGGCTTTAGTCACAGTAGAATAGTTTTCTTCAAAAATTGTTGCATGTAACGAATAGACTTGTAGGGATTACATGCTTTTCTTATTATTTTCTTACATGCTTTTGTGTGAGAGAGGGAGACAATGCAAGAGGGAAATAAAGAGAAAAAATAATCTTGCACTATAAATACAAACATAAAAAGAAAGACCCATATGTAAATAAAACTCTTCTCAGAGTAAATGAGCAGGGACGGCTTATTGCACTCCCATTGCATGAGGCTATCAACATCCTGCCCATTCTAATTTGATGATGTGCCAGAGTTTATTCCTATCAGCCAGAGTCTGTCTCCAGTCAGACAATCGCTCATGAGAAATTAGCGTCTGCAGAACAGTAATCTGTCTAGGAATCCATCCGTTCCATACATGAACTCAACTGGCAAACAGACTCAGATTAGTCTCAACGCTTCTTGGATGTGGCTCAGTGGAGCAACACGTTCTAGTGTTAAGTTTCAGGTGGAGGAGACAGTTGTGTTTAGTTTGGTGAACAGTCTAATGTTGTTGAACCTAGCCGCTAAGAAATTGGCTGCTTTTGTTTATTTGACACCAGGGTATTATGTGTCTGAATTAATAGTTGAACAGCTCTCTTTGTGCAGTCAATAGGGCCAGTCGCTGTTAGTGCTGTCATTACAATTAAAGAGATCATCATTTTTTAATGAGCCTGAGCACCAAACAATGGGTGCTGTGATCTCATTTGAACTGAAGAATTAATAATGATTGCTGGCCAGAGCAAGTAACTTTTGGATGTTTTAGAGGCAAGAGAGAGAGAGAGAGAGAAAAAAAAATATGAGAACGAGAGCAACAGAGAGCAGGGGGCCAAGTGATGGTGTATCTTATGGGGTGGTGTGCTCCTGTAAAAATCCCTTTTATCTGTCTCTCAGGTTGATGTCTATACAGAAATGGACAGGCAGGAGTTCTCCAGGCACGTCAGCCTGTTTCGCATACCCGAGATTAAGTAGCAAAAGTGACATCCAAGACCAATTGGGCCACCCAGGAGAGCTGCGGCTAGCGGAAAGGCTGTCAGAGTCCCCCTTCACACCATTAATCTTCAGCACTCTCCTGGCCTGCCAACTCTCATCTCCTTCAAACGGGACAGAGGGGAGAGAGAGAGAGAGAGAGAGAGGGGTGGGGGACACAAAAAGAGAGAGAGAAATTGTGTTAGGGAGGGGGTGTGGGGCTCAAGTAATTCTGTTTTTCTCTACTTGCCAAACCCATAGATTAACTCTTTTGAGGACAATGCATGCAAATAGGCTTGCTGGTGCTGAAGAGACTGAGGAGACAGTGAGAGAAATGTCCGTCTGTCCTCAGAGCCATAAAGCAAAGGTGTTCTACATGTCCCGCTGCTTTTCGGAATCTCATCTTTTACAGACAGAGAATACTTTGGCAACTGATGATCTGCCCTGTCCAAGATATTATAATTTTTTTGTTTTTGTTTTTGTCTTTTTGTAATACATTGGTTTGGAGTCCACTCTGTTTCTCCATGACATAAAATTTGCCAATGATTACCTAAACAATGAAACCTTTCTTGTTCGCTTTGTTTGTGATTATTTGTAAAGAAAGGTTCTTGATGAAAAATGGATGGCTCTTTGGAGAGAATTGGTACACTGATGAATATCCACACTGAACTCTAAGCACAATAAGCATAATCATTAGGAGAAAAAAAAATCTTGGAACTCATGCATCTTTCAGGAGATTAACTTTTATCAGCATGTTGTGTTAAACCAAATTGCCTTTCAATCATAACCCATCTTGAAAGCATTTACAATTAGCATGTTGGGGGAGAAATGTTTTATCCTGAGAATCACTAACATGAGAGTACGTCCCTGTGTCTACACACAGGGGAGTTGAGCAGGCCTCATTAAATCAAAATTGAAACTTGGGGCTGACTGGCTGAAGTGCTGTGACAGACTTCACCCCTCAACTCTCTTAGTGATCAATAGACACTTTGATCTCATCTTAAGAATGGATCCTCATTTCAGAGAGAAAAAGAAAAGGATAAAAAGAACAGATAAATGCAACCTCGCTGCTGTGAATGGTACAATGGGATGGAAGGCTACAGAAACCGAGAAATAGCGTAAAATTAGTGGGCTCGCCAGTGGCATGCCTTTAGTCCCAGGAGAGGGCCTTCTTACCTCCGTCCAGCTCCTGAGAACCAGGGAAGAACCTGACCCATCTAAAAGTGACCCTTTGAAGAGACATGAACTCAAATTAAGCAGCATGCCACAGATGCTTGCTGCTGTTTTCCTTCTTTTTTTTCCCTTTCTTGTTTGTCAGGGAGTGGTGGTGGTGATGGTGTTGGAGGTGGCGGCAGTGGCAGTGGCACTAAAATACCAAGCTTGAAACTCAATAGTGGTTTACTTTAGACAACTTGAGTTTGATTGAGTTTGTTGAGTGAACCATGCAACAGAGTACTCCACAAGGACCAAACTATTCAATGGGATTCTTTATCAAGCTATCAATGCGATTGTGGATGGACTAGAGATCACTTAGGGAAGAAAAAACAACTGTTAACACCACTATTAGCAGCCTATTGGTACTCATTAGTACTCAATAATCAGTGGTATACTATTGTAAAATATTATTATTGTGACAATTATTCCATATTTAGCGGGTGTTCTTCGGCACTGTTAATACCTCAGTCAGACAAAGTGGTGCCACAAATCATGAGTGCTGGACAGACTTTTATCCTAACAAACACTTTGAGAATTAAACTCAAATTAGTTGTGAGGGTATTTATACAAATTCCTCAGATACTGACATGTGTATACACAGGCTTGAATGACATTAAGATACACAGCGCAATTGAGAGACCTCACACATCTGTGTAGCAATCAATAACGGGACGCTTGTTTCAGTTCAACACACAAGAGTGCAGCCAAATTCACTTTTCAAACATACTGATGATTTTCTTTCTTTGCAGCAGGCAAAATGTCTAAAGACTAAATTGATGGTAAATTAAATGGTAATAGTTTACAGGAGACCTGTACTAATCTCTATTGAACCTTGTCAACCTTTCAAAGTTATGCATGAAATTGCTTTTGTCATAACTTTTGTGAAAAGGTTAGAAATGATAATCGAGTGTCTTGGTAATATGATGAAATTCTTAACAACTGTTACCAAACAAACTTGTCTTCTTTTAACTTCTTTGAACTTTTATCTCAAAACGTGGAACCCAAAACAATCTGGCACATCTCACTGAGACCAATCACGGCTGTATTGCTGAGCTGTCTGTTTTATTTGTCTTGTTCAAATTAGGTGAGAGAACGAGATCTGGAGAAGGCATGCCATCCAACACTGCTCATTGTGCTGCTGGCTCCGTCGCCTCCACTGGCTCTTTTTGATGTGCTCAGAAAGAGGACCATATTTAACAGCCAATGTGAGAGAATGTGAAGAATGAGCAGTCCTGTTCATTAATTAACGCTGGAGCACAGTGCACCAATTAAGCCGCAGACTTGTTGTGCTCTCCCCAAAGCAGTCACGCAGTTACAGTCACTGAATTTCAACACCACTGTTTACTGAATACAAACAAAGGACACCAAACAAGAGCTGGCGACCAGTGGACAAGCAAGTCTGGATAAGATGTCATTAGTTGCATCGGGACTACATCCATTCAGCCACCTACAGCCATATATTTCATAATTCTTTTTCTTTTGAGAACCCATGTTTACATTTACAGTTGTAATGGTGAACTAAAGGTTGGAAATACAAAATGATACACAACTGAGTATTGTCAGCAGTATAAGATGACCATTGGCAAAATACCAATGAACTTGGTTTGGTTTGCGCTGATTGTTTACTAAGATTAAAAGTAAGAATGTTCTTACATTACAACCATATCATGCCAACAGTCAGCAAAGCTCTCTCTCTAACACACAAAAGAAAGAGACAAAGAGAGAGAAATAGAGAGAAATAGAGCACTTATATCCTAATCCATCTCTTATTATTTTTAACTTACAACTGTATGATTGATACTTAACATATCATGCTTAATCATGCTGGTTGCTATGGTGGTCACTAGGTTAGAAGGCCAGCGCCTCCTGAGAGGCCTGAAGGGTCAGTTCTGAGGTTGTTGGCTGCTGGAACCGAAAAATGGACTGCATTTTCTTAAAAGACAATGTGACTGAAGTGCGGGCAAAGTTTGCACAGAAATTTATGATTTTTCCCACCCTCATCGACCTTGTCATAAAACTTGTTTAAATGATCACACGACGCCTCCTTGCTGCTTTGTCGTCTACATCAGCCTTTCTCAAACTTCTTTGACCTGAGGCCCAGTCAAGGCATACTTTGGGGTCATAGGGCACCTACATGAACCCACCCCCTCCTCCCACCCCCCATCAAATTGTAATAATATCACAATTATTATTATTTTTATACTATATTGCTATACATGCACTTCAAAACAGTCAATGTTTAAAGTGCTAAGATTGTTCACAAAAGTTTGTGAAAGCATGCACATCAGAGTACTGCTTTACTAATGTAAAATATAATTAGGCCTACAATAGTTTCATTGTTTTTGCATGATGCTTGAGTGAGAAATACTTCTCAAAACAACAGCAATTATATGGGTGCCGTTGTTTTGGGATGTTTCCCTAATGCAAGCATCATACACTGATAGAGTATATATATGCTATTTAATTACATTTCATTTGAATGCCTCAATGTAAGAATTCAGGAAACACAATACCAGCTTTTAACATTTCTGTTGTTTACTAGTTTATGTAAATCCTATGTGACATAACACATGAACTGATAGCCCATTACTGTACACAATAATACTGTGCCCATTCATTAACATATATTAAACATCAGGCGTCTTGTTTACACATTTAAACCATATTTGCACTTCGAATTTCGCTTCCAAATTGTAGTAACTACATCTACGAAGTCTAAGGAAGATAACCATGTAGTCTGTTCAAAGATAAGATACATTTTGACAGAACTACAGACTTCGTGAAAGTATACCTAAAATGACTCCATTCACTTCATTGCAAAATCGCGGTTGGTCTGCACATTAAAACCATATTTACACTTCGAATTTCGCTTCCAAATTGTAGTAACTACAGCTACGAAGTCTAAGATAACCATGTAGTCTGTTCAAAGATAAGATACATTTTTTCAGAACTATAGACTTCGTGAAAGTAGTACCTAAAATGACTCCATTCACTTCATTGCAAAATCGCGGTTGGTCTGTTTACACATTAAAACCATATTTACACTTCGAATTTCGCTTCCAAATTGTAGTAACTACATCTACGAAGTCTAAGGAAGATAACCATGTAGTCTGTTCAAAGATAAGATACATTTTGACAGAACTACAGACTTCGTGAAAGTATACCTAAAATGACTCCATTCACTTCATTGCAAAATCGCGGTTGGTCTGTTTACACATTAAAACCATATTTACACTTCGAATTTCGCTTCCAAATTGTAGTAACTACATCTACGAAGTCTAAGGAAGATAACCATGTAGTCTGTTAAATGATAAGATACATTTTGACAGAACTACAGACCTCGTAAAAGTAGTACCTAAAATGACTCCATTCACTTCATTGCAAACAGTGTGATACAAGGGCGTAGGTTTGGTCTCAGCTTTGGTGGGGACATCCAATCCCCCAACCCCCAACTAACTTTTACTGACAAGACTGTCAATAGACAATAGCCTCTTTCATTATTTATAGTACTCTAAAGTTAAACTAGCATCTCCGACTGGAGAGAAATATGTGCAGACGAAAACAATTGTTTGAACGTAAATAAATGTTTGACCACTAGATGCCAATTTTGTTTCTCAGATAACAGAAGCTAAGCATATCTTAAATTTTAAATTTGCCCAGATTATATAGTCATAATATAATATAGTATATATATATATAGTATTTTATTTATGTTACTGAGTATGGAAATGCACAATAGTTTAGGATTGAATATGTCTATGAATTTATGCGACTCTAAATTATATTTGTATTTGCTTAACTGTAATTGGAATTCTTTTGTTGTAAGATAGGCTACCAGTGCCTTAATGGTGATTTCCTTTGTTATTTCAGACTGTTGGCAATACAGAATATCACAATACAGAAGTGAATCTACTCCATCTCATAGGCTAATATTGTACAGCAATGCTGCTGACTCCAACTGAATTGACAATTTGACATAGGCTAATAATTAGAACCTCACCTGAAGCTCTGATGCGGTTTCCTCAACCTGCCATCCATCTGTAGTGGTTTGATGCTGTCTTTCCTGCATACAAAGTGGTTCATTCATTTTGTAGCCTATCCTTTGGCTAGCGAGTTTAACCCTCCTACCATATTGTATATGATAGTGTTATTTGGATATTATTTATCAAATAATGATTCATTATATTTGAATAACCAACAGTGTTAACTTATTCACATTGCCAACACGTTTTTACAGCATGTGTCATAACAATGCAATGACAGTCCTTCAAACGAATTTGGGTCTCCCTTTTATTTCTCTGCATTGTGTAGGCCTAGGCTACACTCAGAAATACATAGCATAAACAGAATAGAAACCAAGATTCAACTTAAGGTAGGCTAATTAACATTCAGTGACTTGGTAATAACATCTATTGTGATAGCGCGACTTCTATGCGACCGTGCTGCACACCCCTAATCAATACTCCTGACCTTGGTTGAAAGATTACAGAAGCTAGGTTTATCTTTAACAATATCCTGGGTAACATATGCTATCACCAGTTAATACTATTTTTCCACATAATAGAATCTGCATAATTTGAAAGCCTGGTCACTACCACTGCTAGCTTGTGTGGCTAGTTATTTTGCTTAGTTACACTCTGCTTTATGAAAAAGCTTCGTATGTCCCCTTTCTTCTTCTTGGGTGGCATAGCTGATCTACACACCACAAAAAGGGGTTTGTATGTATGCTGAAGGGAAAAGGGAATATTAAAATGTTTCACTCTGGCCTTTTATGGGGTAGGCCTATGTATTGACAGACAGCCCATTTTGTCATCTTAAAATATTGGTTAGGACAAGTCATGAGCGTCCCACCCTAAATCTACGCCCATGGTGTGATAAATGGCCATCACGTAAAGCATATAGCATATGACAACAGCAAATAGCTAACGTTTACGTTAGCCTAACTTACTTCTCTTTGACGTTGACCCGACATGTTCATAAGTTAGACCATAGACTGATAAGGACGTCCATCAAACTAAAAGGGTTCGTTCTTCGATGTCTTCAAATTCGTTCGAATTCCGTGTGTATCCTCTGTATCTTTCGTGCTGCTATTCTGTTGCCTCTTCCCTGCTGTTCCGGCAACAAGGTTTCACGCGAGATTTAGGCTACGCCACATCCCAGAGAGTTGTGTTTTCCCAAGATGGCGTCCGTCTGTATATGTGAAAGTGAAGTGAACGGTACTGTTTTTCTTTTTAATAAACTGCCTGTAGATTTACACAGTTCTCAATGCTTTGGTTTACATGTAGATACCCTCATTATGCTACGGTGTAAGTGTGTTGCTATTTGGAGCCTTGGTAGCAATTTATTTTTACCTTTAGTTCGTTGTTTGGTGGGTCAGGTGACGAGCCGTCGAATCACAGCACAGCACCCAGCATGCATTGCAACACACCGTCATGAATGGACTCATCGTTAGGTGGGCTTTAAATAGCATACAGAACCTGTAGTAATTCAATGTTGTCTGTGAGCTCCACAGATCGTGGCAAGATAATTGAATTTATTGTGGACTTCTTGCCGGGCAATGATGAGTAACTTAACTTGAATTGTCGTGTTGCGTGGATGTGCAATATATCAGTATGAACGTGTTTCTCAATGTTGTAATATAACTTTATACATGACGTGAAGTTTGAATTGAGCTAGCTGGGCATTGAACTGGGTTGAATGGATTGGGAAAATACTTATTTTTTTTTTTTAATGACCTATATGGACATGGTTTGGCTTTAAAAAAAAGATGAGACAGCGCAAACTTTTTTTACATGACCTTTACAACTGCTGGCAAGGCATTGAACTGGGCTTCATTCAAGGATTCCAACGGTACCTCAATCATAAAAATCGGACATACGGGTCAAAAGTTACATGCACACACCTTCATATACACAGACAGCCCAGCCCAGCCCATCCTTGCTGGATCAAACCCACTTAAGAAAAGAAAACTTAAGAAGAACAATAGTGGGCTTGCTCCGCATGGCTTTGCCATGCTGTGGGCTTGCTGGATCAAACCCACTAATAAATAAATAAAGTAAACTTAAGAAGAACAATAGTGGGCTTGCTCCGCATGGCTTTGCCATGCTGTGGGCTTGCTGGATCAAACCCACTAATAATAATAAGTAAACTTAAGAAGAGCAATAGTGGGCTTGCTGGATCAAACCCACTAATAAATAAATAAAGTAAACTTAAGAAGAACAATAGTGGGCTTGCTGTGGTCTTGCTGGATCAAACCCACTAATAAGTAAACTTAAGAAGAACAATAGTGGGCTTGCTGGATCAAACCCACTAATACGTAAACTTAAGAAGAACAATAGTGGGCTTGCTGGATCAAACCCACTAATAATAAGTAAACTTAAGAAGAACAATAGTGGGCTTGCTCCGCATGCCTGGATCAAACCCACTAATAAACTGTTCTGTATAGGCCTGTTGCAGAACTAGGCAGCAAAATGTTGATCAACTGTAGCCTACTCCTGCACCACATTTTCCAACCTTATGTTTTCCAAGAGTCAGAGTGAGCAAATGAGCTGTGCCCTAATGTTTATCAGAAAACACATTTGATCTTTATATTATTCCCATCATTCTCTTCAAATTTTCATTTTAGGCTAAGTGAGATATTTCCTTCATCATTGCTGTCAATTTTTCAGTCAATATATCATTCTTATCTAACTGCGAAGGAATACATGACTTAGCCGTGGTCTTCATAATTGTTACACTATTAGAAAGGCCGACTGTATTATTTCTGAGGATTCTTTCAATTGAGCTTCGACTTTAGCGATATAATGACGGAAGCATTTTTGGAACAAATTGCTTGCCGTAGTTTTAGCAGACTAATGTAAACATGGCGTCCTCAATGTCACTCCTCAACCTAAGCCGAGCCTGTTTACTGAATCCTGCGACCAAAGTATTTCTAAACCCCACCAGGTAATACGTATTCGTATAATATCTTAAACATTAGTCGTTTATTTCACAAGAATTGCACGACTCTGTCAACGCAAGCGCGTATGTAACTTAACTTGGTTAGCATCAATCCAATGTCAGCTACATGGTAGCCGCTAGCGCTTCAAGTCAATTGACGTTAGGCATAGTATATCGAGGTTACTTAGAAGAACAAGACAGTAACGCTAGCCTACTGTTAACCAGTTAACCAAGATGGAAATGAATAGATTATAAGTGCGCTATCTGAAACGTACCTACAAAAGTAGCGTCAATGTCAGCCAAGTTGTCAAAGGTGTTTGCTAGCATATCATTAGTGCTAGCTAACAACAAGCATTTTAGCCATGGTTAGCATAGCAAGCTAGTGTAAACGGTCAACGTCACTGTTATGCAGGTTAATATAAACTACATCGTTATAATATGCACACAAGAGAGCACTGTTACTTGGCTGACACGCAGTAACATTTGTAAATGCAGTAACTTGCCTTCATTATTCAGCTATAAGAACTGAACAGGCAATGCATCAGATGGAAATGGCTCTCCCCAGCAGTCATTGTTAGTTCGGGATATAACAGTTCAGTTCTTACAGTCAATACTGCGCCCAATGCAAACATACTCAAAGCTATGCATTACAGTTGCGTTAAACTTAAGCATAACTTGAGTTGGAGCGTTCCTTGTTGCTTATATGACTGATTTAACGATGCCCGTTGGTAGCTAGCTGGCTAGCTAACATTACTTTTTAAATTAATATCACATAGAAATGGCTAAGTGTTTGAAAAGGCACATCATGCACACAGCATCGGAGCGAATGCCAACTCGTGTGGAATCAGTGCACTGTACAGTGCTACAGTGCAAGTTTGGAAACGTTTCCAAACTTTGCAAGCTTTCACAAGTGACATGACCAAAATGTGTAGGTCGTGTATTTGATAACATATGCACGCAAGCTTTAAAGTTCACAGTTGGTCTTGCATCTTTTGGAATGTTCGTCCGTATGGTAATGTGAGTGAAATAAATGATCGCCCATAGCATGTCTGGTCGGCATTTGGGTGGTAAATCAAAATCTCCACAATCGCACCCAGAGGGTAAATGGCTGCCAATATCCCCCTGGCCGAGCAGGATGAAGAGATTTTAATTTGGATGGAATCATTCTTTGTTCTCTTAACTAAATGACGCCACAGACCAGCCGAAGAGGACACGCTCAGACTAATAAACAGCAAAGTTTGATTGGCTCAGTTCTACAGACTGATGATCTCTCAGAATTTCTCAGCTCAGTGCCTTTCGGTTAGTTGGAAACTAACAAGGTATAGGCAAGAGTAGGCTACTCTTTGAGAGAGCTGTTTTGTTTGAGGAATGCTTGGACCCTCTTCTTTCACTGATGTGCAACATCATGGTGATGGCCTACTCATTTGGAGGTGCTCCAGAAGGTCACATGATGTAACAAGTTAGGCACACTAACAGTAGGACTGCACGATTATCGCAATCACAGTTGTAATCGCAATATGAACCATGCAATTGCCCAAAGGCAAAAGCTACAAATAATTCGTTTTGTCAAATTTCTGATTTTTATATTCATTTAATTTCATCCTCACTGAGTATGCCACTTCTGGTTGGTGGGTGTGCGTGAGGGGCACAGAAATTCTGATTGGTGAGCTTCACAGTCAGCCAGGGGTGCTGTGCTTTTTGTGCACCGGGCGTGCTCACCAATCAGGGGTGGCACAAATTAAAGAGATCCCATACAGATCCCATCTAGAATATAAAAAAATCATATCACAAATCCCAATCGCAATATCTGTGAGATAAATCACAATTAGATATTTCCCCCAAATCGTGCAGCCCTAACCAACAGTGCATTAATTTTGTCTGCACTGTGGAGGGTATCTTAACCCAGTTGTAGTTGTACACATCCTGGCCCTGCAGACGTGTAGAAAGGTCAGAGGGACATGCCCCTCATCTTGTCCCAATCCCACAGGTCAGAACAGAGCCCCATTGCCCTCTGGTTCATGATGACCCTGCGGCTTCCATGAAGGCACTTGCGCTGTGAACTCCACATCCCTGGCACTGTCCCCGCGCTCTCTGTGGTAGACGGAGCCACGCACAGTGTGTTCTGTTGTTGACCAGCCGTGTGGGAGCTGGCCAAAAGCTCAGCAGACAGAACTAATAGGGGGAGAGAAAGGATCTGCCCGCTCGCCCTTCTCACCGTCGCCACCTCCCTCGCTCTATCCCATCCCCTCTCTTCCTCACCCCATTTGTTCCCAAGACTTTTCTCCTTTGTTCTAGCCACCACTGTTTGACTTTTTTTTTTTTTTTTTATGTTTTTATTATTTCATTTATTTGAAGAGATTTGTATTTTAACTAGATGCAAAATGGTGGCCATATCTATTTTTTTGCCTGCTTGAAGTTACTGCCACATCTTTGTCCTGTCTTCTTTCACAGGGCCCTCACTACATCGGTATGGAGACAGGCCGAGAGCAAAGGGCAGGATTCGCAGCTCATCACCGTTGAAGAGAAACTGGTGAGACCTTTTTTTTTTCCTTTCTTTTTCTGTTTTTACTATTGTTGAAGATGGCAGGCTTAGCCTAGCTCCATTTCACCTGTGCCACAGTATGATGTAATACTTTAGAATAGTTGACATGACAAACTTATACGGTCTGAAAGGTTGAGAAAAAGAAATTGGGGCTACACAATGTGGGGAAAATATCTTATTGCGATTTGTGAAATGAGTTTTGTATGTTAATGAATTGATTCAGTTCAATATTCCAAATGTCTAATTTGTGCCACCCCTGATTGGTAAGCACGCCCGGTGTACAAGAAGCACAGCACCATCGATCGACCAATCAGATTTTCTGTGCCCCTCGCACTACGCACACCACCAACCAGAAGTGGTATAGTCAATGAGGGTGAAATTAATATAAAAGCTAGAAATGTGACAATTAAATGTGCTCAATTATTTGTAGCTTTTGCGATTGGGTAATTGCGTTGGTTCATATTCCGATTACCATTGCATTTGCAGTAATTGTGCAGCCCTAAAAGAAATGTACTTTCGTTCTCCTTTTAGCTCTTTAATCTGTCACTGTCAACCTCAGCAGAGACTAGCTGTGTAATAAGGCAGAGAACGAGGCTAACACAGTTCAATGAAATTAGCAAGCAGACTCCACAAATAACCCTCTGTGCTTCTAATGTTGCTGACAGCACTTTGTGTGGTTGTGTAAAGAAAACCGGAGGAACATGCTTGAATAATCAAAAAAGTCAGTGAGACTATGCTTTGGACTACAGTGCTGATTTAGGCCTAGTTTTAGTTTTGTGTTCTGTAAACCTAATCTAGTACAGTCACAGGAGCATCTATGGTTCATTTTTCCACATTCGTTTTTTCCCCCAGACTCTTTGAAATCCCATCTGGTGTTTCCCTGCTAGAGATATGGTCTGCATGGCAGGAAAGAAGTTATGTCTTTGTGTCTTTCACCATGAGATAAAATTTTTTCCTATGCTACAGCGTTTCATTTTAGATATATTTCATAGTTGCCATCAAGAAAGGAGTTTTTTTTTTGGGGGGGGGGGGGGGTGCAGTTTCATTTATCTTTGTGTTATTTACACAAGTTGTCTGCTCAGGGAGTGGTTTTCATTGCCTTCATGTCATGGATATGAAACATGGTATTTGTTGATGCTTTCATCTCAATCAAACAACCCCTTTGACCTTCTTTTAAAATTAATACAGGCCTGCAACTTTTTTTTAAATCTTGGCTGAAAGACGTTTGTGCAGTCTAAACATGAATAACTAGTCTGAACCAAGACTCCTTGTGACTGTGTTCAGAGAGGGAGGGAGGGAGCAAAACACTTTGTGAAGGGAAAGAGGAGGCTGAGAGGTGTGTGTGTGTGTGTGTGTGCCTGTATGCGCACGCTTGGGTGTGGGGGGTTTTTGGCTGAGGACAGTATCTTGGCTTTGGTTATTTCAGACAGGACTTAGCTGGCAGAACAACCTCTTCCCAGACCAAGAAGCCCATTGCCCTGCAGGGACCAGTCTCAGGCAGAGGAGGAAAGAAAGGGTCAACAAGCCATGCACATTGCACACACAGACAGGAAGAGAGGCAACCAACCAACCAACCAGACAGAAACACCTTCAGAGGATACAAGAGATGGATAGAAAGGAAAGTTGCTCAACCTAGTGGATGGAAGGATGGACAGAGAGGAGATCTAGACAGATACACACACACACACACACACAGGCAGACAGACAGACAGACAGACCTGATTACAGACCAGGCAAACAGAGCAATCCCACCAGCCAGACAAACTCAAAAGAAAGAGGAGAAAGGAGGAAACAGAGATACACCCACAGATAGTCCAACAACAGGTCATTTTAAGCCAGACACTATTGTATCAAAAAGCTACCTAGACCTGCAAGGGAAACGGAGTGACAGACAGAGAAGAGAGCCAACAGTGAGAAAAAGATGGGAGTTCCTAAACTAGCTTGGGCCAGCTAGTGGAAGTGTGCTGCTATGTGAACGGCACACTTTTAGCTTATAGGTGCATTTTGCATCCTTGACATCTTAGCAGGGGTCCAATAACTGGTCCCAGTTGCACTTTCACAAAAATAACCACATCAGACTTTACTCACATCACTAAAGTGGTAGTCATGCCAAATGGTTTAGTTAATATTTTTATAAAATATTTAGTAAAAGCATGCCTGTGGACTTGTGCTTATTTCCAGAGAGAGAGAGAGAGAGAGAGAGAGAGAGAGGGAAAAAAAAAAAAAAAGAAGGCTGTGCTGAATGTATGGCAGCTTGCCTCCTACATGTTCCTAGTTACAAACAGCCTGCACTTGGTGTCCCTGTATTCTGATCTCCTGGACGAAATACAGTCTGCTCCAGGGAATTTGCAAATGTAATTCTCTGGCGCAATCATAGTTGTGAATACATTTTCTTTTCATAGAACCGCCTCTTAGCAGTTGTCTCTAAACATCTGTAATGGAATAAGGCTTATCTGATTATCGGAGCTTTATTTTGAAATGTTATTTATTCATTGGAAGGGGGGGGGGGCATCTGTGTCACTCAAGTGTCACATAAATACAGCCTTGAATCTCCCTTCCCTTATTTATGTTCCCCCGCCCCCTTTTTCCTTCCTACCCTTTCCCATTGACTGATGCTGACAGCATTCATCAAGCTGAATATGCAGTGAGGTGCTTGTCAACATGCGTGAGTGAGATGTGTAGTTATCGGAATTTGGCATCTCGGATTCGGCAGCAGGCATACAGACTTACCAGCATCCCCCATGCTGTAACCGTGTGTGTATGTGTATGTGTCAAAGCTCATGTGTGTGAGTCAGTGTTGGTGCCAGTTTAAAACAGATGCTCTGGAGATCGGTTGTCTGTTTGTGTGTCCAAACTATGCTAAAATTAGGATATAACTGTCAACTGTCTGTCCCACTGTGGTCTCTGGTTTACCCCCTTTTGGAGTTCTTATGGCTGAATCATCCAGACCAAGCCGTGGTTGTTTATTGCGAGCCCCTCGTTAGTCTCGTATATCAATCACTGTTTTTTCTCAAACTAAACACAGACACAAATGTCTGAATTTTTCCACCCCAAAATAAAACCAAAAGAAAGTATGCATGAAAAACGAGAGAGAGAGAGAGGTTCTGGTATGTTGACTGACTGAGCCTTGCTCCTGCCTGCCCGTCCCATCCCCCCTCCCCACCCGCTCCCCCGCCTCATTTTGCTTAGTAATGACTGTTTGATTAAGCACACTGGGCTGTTAGCAGCACCGGCTGGCAAGTCACAGATACTCAGCCTCTCACTTAATGTCTGCAGGGCACTCGCCGGCTCACTCACTCCCTCCGACCTCTCGCAAGACAGGAAGGGGGAGCTTCCCCCTCTGCCATTCTGTTTGTCTTTCTCTTTCTCTCTCTCTCTTTCTTTCTTTCTTTCTTTCTTTCTTTCTTTCTTTCTCTCTCTCTCTCTCTCTCTCTCTCTCTCTCTCTCTCTCTCTCTCTCTCTCTCTCTCTCTCTCTCTCTCTCTCTCTCTCTCTCTCTCTCTCTCTCTCTCTCTCTCTCTCTCCCCCTCCCCCTCCACTCCCCAGGCCTCAGGTATTGAGGGCAGGCGGCGTCTGGCCAGCTGGCTGCGTGGCGTGCGCTGGCTGCCCGGTCTACTCAGCACTGGTGCGTCTCATTACAGGCCCTCACAGTCACTATTGTAGGAGGGAATCATCTTGTTCGTGACAGTCGACGCAGGCCATTTTCTCACCGTCTCTTGTGTCTCTTTGCTTCTTTCATCTTCCCATCCCTTTTTTACGCTGTAGGTACACTGGACCTTACTTTATAATATAGTCTTGTTTTGGCACATCAGTCAGTGTAGCATGTAGCACAAATTAATTGTCAGCTATGGAGTCTTTTAACCCCCAGCTAAAAACGTGCTAGAAATGTTACAAATCCTGAAGTGTGATTGTTTGACACATTCAAATGTACTCATCCAGTTCTTCGTCAGATAGTAGTAGTTCAGCAAGTTGTATTAGCCTACATCTCATTGTGGGTAACGTTTTGTTTACAGTGGACATGGTGTATCTCTTCCCCTCAAGTGACCGGTAATTACAAAGTCTTAAACATGGGAATTGAACAACTAATGAAGAAGGGTTAATCACAGAGCCCTACCGCTACTGTAGCATGCACATATCTGAACATTCCACTTATTGAACTTTTCAGACAACCGTTGTCTTTGTCGGTGCATTCATTGGAATGAAAAGCCATTTAGGTTAATGACAACACTAATATTACATTGGTGTACGATGTGGTAGATGATGGGGTTCAACACTGTTATTGCATTGGTGTGATGTGGTACGATGATGGGGTTCAACACTATTGTTGCATTGGTGTGATGTGGTACGATGATGGGATTCAAGCTTCCAGACTGAATTGGGCTCATGTTTCTTTGCTTCAGCAACAAAACAGCGTCCGTGAGGCGGGTTTACATGATTGTGCAACATGAAAGTCTGCCTCTGCTGTTCCCGCCTCCTTCAGCTCATCAGCCTCTTCCTTTCTCTCATTTTCCTCTTTCCTTTCTTCATCCTTCTCTTCATCTTTTCTTTATCATCCCACTCCCCTTTTCTCTTCCCTCTGTCCCTATCCTCCCCTCAGCCCCCCCCCCCCTTCCCCACACACTTCTCTCTTTAGCACTCACGTCTCAAGTGTCTTGTTTTGTCTAGCCTTCTCTCTCATCAGCTTGTGCCAGGGGGAAATAAAAAGTGTCCAAGTGTCCAAGGCCTGAGACCGGAGGGACAGGGGTCTGAGGATGTGGGTTCTTTTGAAGACGCCCCCCCCACCAGTATCCCCTTGCCCCCCCCCCACCCCCCCCCCCCCCAAAAAAAAAAGAGAAAGCTTTTGGGGTGTCACCTCCGATATAGCATTTCATATACTTAAGGCTCTGGTTCAGGCCCTCGAAGGCTGCCGCCCCACTTCCCTTGCCTCCCACATGCAATTTGTGCCAGGTGGGGACGAAAACAGTACTGTTAAGATTCTCTCCCTTTTGTTTGGTGTGTGCAGTGTAACAACTTCATGTGGCCATTCTGAGGTGGACAGACCTGTCAACATTCTCCGTTTCGGTGTTTCATTTCCTCTCTCGCACCCTTGTTGCCTCTTCACTCCTTGAAAAATGTCGAGACACTGTGATTAATGAGCTCGCCATTGGTAAAGCGTTGGCGATGACACATCTCTGTGTTTTCGTTCAGCATTCAGATTGCACGGGCCACCCCAGGAACGCCTTTTTTGCTAACGAAGCCTTTAAATTGGCATGTTGCAGCCGCAATGCACAGAAACTACTCGGAAGTCTTGGAAGCTGTACCTCCCAGTCAGTTATAGCATTTTAAATTTGTCTGTGTGATTTGACCAATACATGAGGGTCTCTTAACTTTTCTGCTGCCCACTGAGTGGGACTACTAGCACAGAGTAAGACTGAGTTGAAATTACGAAACCCATGGGATTGTTCGGTTTCCCCATTCATATTTTAACACAAGCATTAGGACGGGTGTTGGGTTTGTTAAGGCCAATGTTATCTGATTGCGCGTCAGCAGCTTCCACCGAAATCCACAAGTCAAGCCACAATTCCCGTAAGTCAGGGATCAGGTCTGATTCACATGCGACTGTGATCCGAAGCTTCCCGTTCTGTATTGATATTCTAACGTCAGAGGAGGAATGAGGTCTGCTCTGTAAAAAGCAGCTGTTCTCAAGTTTGCTTTGTTAGCGCGAGAGGCCTGACTCATACTTCGGAACCCTCCAAGGAAAGGAAAAGTATATATAAGCCTGAAACACACTATCTATTTGTGAATAAAGATTCAGCCTCTTGACTGATTATTTTACTGTAGATGTATGCTTTTTGCCACACCGTGGTGCCATTTGACCTTATGGCCACACCAACACAACAATGCTGTACAGCTTGTTTAACAGTACAATGGATGCTTTATCTATAAAGGTGAACTGCTGTGAATCCCCATTGCTTCTAGTTATGCACTTTTTTTCCACTTGGTCACCTTTATGAACCCTTAGTTAATACTCTGGTGCAAACAGCTCGAGTTCTAGCTACCTTTGACTGGGGAGTGATGTCAATTCATAATTTTAACATAAAAAAAAAATTAGGATGTGACTCACACATTACTCACAAGTTGTCGACTCTTCACAGTTTCCCCATTAAGCTCAGTGTGTTTGTGTAGGTTTGTATGGCTTGGCCATCAGGGAAGAATAACAAACCGCTCTTCCTCTTTGAGCCAAAATTAATCGTCATCACAAACAAACACATCCCTGAGATTGCTGAGGTGTTACAGTCTTTCTGTCTGTGTGTGTGTCTGTGTGTGTGTGTGTGTGTGTCTGTGTGTCTGTGTGTGTGTGTCATGTTATTCCCTCTGACCTCTGTAGCTTATTTCTGTTGGGTATCTCAATAGGCTTGGACGAGGAGCAGTGTTTGCCCCTGTACCATCTTGTCTCTCAGTAACAGCTTGTAGGGACAAACAAAACAACAAGGCTCTAGATTGGACTAGCTCACGCGGAAGCCATCCTCTTCACTGTAATGTGAGAATTTCGTTAACCCCTTGACGCCAACTGCTTTCACATTCTCACTCTCACAGACCCGCAACCCCCCTCCACACACACACACACACAGACACGGACACAGACAGACACACACACACACACACACACCATGCAGACGCAGATGTTTTGTTTGTGTCTATTAGTAACCCCCCATGTGTCTGGTAGGCAGCTAAGTCCTGCGGCGCTGCACTTCAAACAGTGACCTGGCGGGTGGAGAGGCATAATGAGTGAAGCTGACAGGTAGGGCAGGGCTTTCCTGGCAAGGGGTTAAGGGTGAGATGTTTTCTGTCTAATTTCCACTGATTTAACCTAAGTGATCATTTCACTCGAGACTCGCCTTAGCACCCCACACCACCACCACCACCACCCGTGACCCACGTGAGATGGCCACCCCCAGCAAAGAGAACTGTCGGTGTGTCCTCTTCTCTCAACATGTCTCAGGAGAAGGAGGGGTCAATGGGGGTGGGGGGTGGTTAGGAGAATTTGGGGGTCGAGGTCAACCTTTAGGCAATAACATCCTGATTTGAACAGTGCTGAAAGGACTATGTGGCCCATGTTGAGGAGGTGGGAGGGGGAGATTTGCACAGAGGGCTTAAATTGGTTTAAGAATCATTCTGAGGAAATTAGTTTTCACAGGGACTTTGATTTACTCTTAAGGGGGTGTCTATTAAGTTGCCAAATACCAAAATGTTTCTTTTGTGTGTATAATTAAGCACAATATGTTAAATCACTAATAGTGAAGCTAGCCAAAACACCATACTAGCAAATCTCTGATCATTGCTATGCCTATTTGACTTGTTCAGTAAAGAATTTATTTAGGGGCACAGATCAGTGAATGAACAGTTAAGTGAATTTTCTCTCTCTCTCTCTCTCTCTCTTTCTCTCTCTTTCTCTCTCTTTCTCTCTGTATGTGTGTGTTTTACTTCCAAACTACCTCAGTAAGTGAATCTGCATGCATGAACCAAAAGCTTAGAGGTCCTGCCGCTAATCTCTTTCCAAGTCCCTCGTCTTCATTTCAGAGAGAGATGCTTTTTTCTCTGCCTCGTCCAACATTAACTTTGTTTTTTTTTTCTCTCTCTCAAGTCTGTCTCTGTAAGTGATGTTTTAATTTTTGCCTAGGTTGGACATTAGCTTCATTAAAAGTGAGATTGTAAAGTAGTGTGACCTTTCCAAAATGCCACATCTGCTGAAGCTTTTTTGGTTTCTTTAATCTGGTTTAATGAGTTTATATGAGGAAAAAAAAGAAAAAAAAAACATCTGGAAATAAGCAATGGGAGATTTTTTTTTCCCTGGGTCTGTTTGATATCGCCTTACTGTTCAATATTTCAAATTCCTTGTGCTTTCAGCTCAGTCCAGAAGCTTCCATAGAGGTCATCCATGTTTGTGCTTTTACAAGCCACCCGTGCACTCCTTCCCTGCCCTTCCGTTTCAGCCCAGATCTGCTGTTGCAATCAGACGAAGTATAATTTTTGCCCTTGTCACTGTGTGTGGCTAAACAAAGAGCATGTTCCTTAAGGCAGCTGTATAAACTACACTCCAGTAACTTACAGGCTGGGGAGTCCTTCACCTGTGAACCCAGTTCAGAAACGGTGGCAAGTCTGCTGCTGGAAGAACTCTCTGTGTGTGTTTGTGTTTGTGTTTGTGTGAAGAGGAGGTGGGGTGGGTGAGTATTGTTTTGGGAAAATTCTTTAAGGTCTGAGGAATCTTCTCTCTTTCTCATCACAGTGAGGAGATGGCCACTCATGCTCTCTGTAGTCTGTATACTCACGGAAGATGCATAAATCACACAGGACTCAGAATCAGAAGGAAATAAATGATTCCCAGGGCAGGTGCAGAGCAGCTAAGATAGCAGTTGAGTTGGCTCCCTCTGGTCAAGGTGAGGTTTGTTGAAATGAGTTGACTCAATTTAAAAGGCAGCGGCTTTTGTTTTTTGGTGGGGGTTTACATCCTCCAAGTTTTAGCCACAAAAGAAATTAACAAACAAAAAAATTCTTTGGTCTTAATAATTTGCAGGTCAAAACAAGAAAGAAAAAAAAAAGTTTGAAAAAGATGTCAAGAAAAAAAGATGCTGAGAAATCAAGGCCTTCTGACAAAGCTGTCGGCAGCATCTTGCAACATAGCTTCCACTTTTTAAAACAATGTTTTTTGGTCTCTTCGCAGTGGCAGAAACTTTTCTGTTTATCATTTAAAAAAAATAAAAAGGGAGAGAAAAAAAACTTAGCAGATATGCTGTCCCACATCTCTCGGTGAGGGACTGGCACGCAAGGTTCATTGAAGCGGCCCTTGGCCTCCCAGCCAGCCGACGTGAAAAGCCTTTCATGCCCCGCAACCCCCCCCCCCCCCCTTTTATGCGTGGAGGAGCCTGGAGGTGTCAGAAATATCGACACGCTTTTCGCATGACGAAGACTTTGCCAGCCTCTCTCCCCTCGCCCCATCCCCTCCTCCTCCGCCTCATCTAAAGCTTGGGATTCAGCGTGCACGTCCAGGTATTGTCGGGGGCCCTGTGAATAGTGTCAAACTTCATAGTTCTCATTTGGCTTCCTGTACGTGGAAGAGGGGAAGAAAAAGTGCCCTCTGTGTGTGTTGTTTTTTTTTTCTCTCCTTTTTTCCTTCTTTCGAGGGCTTCAATGCCACATTGAAGCCACCAGCCCCTCGCTTTGTTGCTCCAGTGTATTGTGCCCCCCATCGTTGAAGATAGCCCTCCTAGTTTTTCAGTTTAATTTATGCAGACATAAAAGTCTAGACTGGTGTTCTTTTTCTCTTTTCTTTTCTGTCTCTTTTTTTCTTCTTTTTTTTTTAGTCGTAGGACAATACGTGGGTTTCTTGAATGTAGTTTTAGTTGTTTGTCCTTTTTTCCCCCTTTCTTCCTCAATATGCTGCACTTCTCACCCTGGTAAATGTTGGTGAAAGCTGTAGAATGTATTCCACCTGGAGGGTGTTGACTGAACATGTTTAGAAACTTGAATAGCTGTAGAACTGGTGTTCACTATGGCTTTAATCTTCTGGGTATAAAATCCATCAATGCTTCACTTCAGGTCATCTGATTTTATTCTATTCATCCTCCTGATTGTATTGTGTTCCTCAAGAATATCAGATTATGTTTCCTATCTGGTCATTCATGTTCTTCATTCAGCCTTCATTTATATCTTGACTTAGAATGATTCTTACATGACCATCTCCAGAGATGACATTTTTCTGTTGCAGCAACATACATGTTTTACATACAAAGTTTTTTTAAGCATCTTCCAGAGACATCCTCTTGGAATGTGCCTATTACCCTGTGAAAATAGGGTAATGTGTTCACTCCATTGTCTTATTACTGGTCAATTCTCCAAGGGCCTAAGCATTATACACACATTTAATCTCCGTCTTCAACTTTATAGTAGGACCTTGTGGCTGTGGACTGTATTTCCAAACGTGCTAATTTATAAGACACAACGGTCAGAGATGGGCTTTGTCTTTGCTGTTTTTAACCCAGCTGCAGCTGATGGGGGCCAGCCCCTTTGTACATATTGAACGTGGAAGGAGCCCCATTTATACAAATCAACTGGCAGATGATGGACAATGATGAAAATTTGATTCTTTGAAGTTTTAACGGCCATTGAAATGTGTGAAGCTCGGTCGATGAAAAGGGACTCGCTTGTGAGGCTTCCCAGCCTTGGGTGGCTACCGGCAGCGCGCTGGGAGGTTTGCCTGTGTGTTGTTGCCGACTTCCCATCGCTTGTTTGTTAATTCCCCTAAAGAAATTGCCCCAGGCTCTCTCAAAGGTCTTTTCAATAGGGGCTCAGAATTGCCCCTGGGACCGTGTCTGCATTCACAGTTTTCTAAGCGTCTTTAATTATTTTTACTTTGCTAAAATACATGGCAAGAGTTCTGCTTGCCACATGTTGCTGTTGCATTTTTGCTTTTCATTTTTATAGAAATGTTTATCCAATTTTTATTTTTTTTTATCTTTCAAAAGGCTTTTTATGGCCCGAGCAAAACTTTGCATGACATTTATGTTTTGAAATATAAACAACAGACTCAGAGTTAAGTATGTTGTGCTTATCAGGAAGTGGAAACAGGGAGTCTCATTAAGCTGTGCTTTTATCATCCATTTGTTATTAGGTCATTGTGCTTGTATTCTTTTGAAAAAATGACCCAATTAAATGATAAAAGAGAAAAATCAAACAAGCAAAAACAATTCCAGTAGTCTTGCTCATTTTAATTCTAAACTGAGCTACATTTGTGTTGAGAAACCAATTTGACTTGCCTTGTAGATTTTCAAATGTTTCCTTCTGCTTCTGCCTCCCATTGCTCCTCTCATGCCTCATCACCACAGCCCACGGGCAGTAGAAATAGTTTTGTCTTCTCTCGTTTGTCTTCCCCCTACCTGAGAACGGCCCTGGTCCTTTCCCCACAGCCTTGTGATCCTGGCCCGAGAAACGGTCACAATGGGGTTGGGCTTTCAGAAGCATTTTGCCAAGTGTGAGAAATCAGCTTGTCTAGACAGAGCGCGAGCCTACATTCAAAAGGAAATATTTGGGCTTTTATGCCCCTTAGGTATAAGTATGTGATAAATGCCAAGCCGTTTAACATTATCCCCCCCCCCCAACCCACCCACCCTCCTTCGTTCTCTCTCAGATTCTCTCTTTTTTGCATATGATTGTTTTTTGTCAGGCTGCAGACACTTGGGTAAAGCAGGAAATGAAAAAGGGCTTTGGTTTTCAATTATTTGAATGTTTCAAATCACACGTTGGCCAAGCGTCTCTGCTATGAGATGATTGAGCTTTTGAACTGACAGCTGGTCTTATGGTTCTAATGTTTTAGTCTGACAAACCAGGGGCAAATCAGGAGATCACATTTGGATTAATTAGAGATGTCAAGATTTTGCAATGTAGTGTATCTGTGCTAAGCTGTTTCAGGCATATAACCCAATGCTATTTTCATAACTTCTGGGAGCCTGCTAAATTTGAACCATCACAAAGGGATAATTTGTTTTTAACTTCAAATTAATATGCACAATAAATAGTACTGTCCAAAAATGCTGCAAATATCAGAAGTTTTTGATTGTTGATCTAAAGAACATGTCACAGTACGGAATTCAGCTAAGCTGTGTTGTGATATTTTGTAGGGCCCACTTTATAATGTTAATTCATGGTGGCATTTTTTTAGCATGTAACCATGAAAAACTGATCATGTTGAGGTGTGTGTGTGTTTGTGTCTTCCTTACAGGACATCAGCACTCTTACTGGCGTGCCAGAAGAACACATTAAGACGCGTAAGGTGCGCATCTTTGTGCCGACGCGCACTGCCATGCAGTCAGGGGTCAATAACACCAAGAAGTGGAAGATGGACTTTGACACCCGCGAGCGCTGGGAGAACTCGCTGATGGGCTGGGCCTCCACGTACGTTCTGAGTCTTCATATTCGTTCTGTCTTTTACCTCTCGCTCTACATTTCCTGTTTTTCCCCCTCTTTGTTGGCATCTTTCTGATGGGAACACGAACTTGTCATGACAACTCGTCTGGGACTGCGTTTGTTTGTGGGAATAGATTCATTTCATTATTTACCAGGTTTCTCAGAGGGAAAAAACCCAAAATGGCCCGTTGATTTTCACCATTTGTTCATTGTGTTTATTTTCAGCGCTGACCCACTGTCCAACATGGTGCTGTCCTTCAGTTCCAAGGAGGATGCCATCGCTTTTGCAGAGAAGAATGGTGAGTGATGCCCTAGAGTACAAAGCCTGGTCTTAAAACTATTGGATATCAAAACATTTCAGAGGGAACTTCTGACCTTCATTGGATAGGAAACATCTGAACTGTTCTACTAAAGGCCTAAGAACAGTCAAGATGTGAACATGCAGTCTGGTTTGTCATTCATGGAAATGTTTCCTGTGAAAACCTTTTTGTTTTTTTCTTGCTTTTCTTCGCTTCGTCTTATGTTTGCGCTGTACAACGACAGCCAACAGCCCCAAGTCTCCAAAGCGGATTGGCAAGATAAACCTTGGCCTGTGCGTTTATTTATCCTGTTTATTGTTTCAGGTTGGAGTTACGATATCACGGAAAAGAGGACGCCCAAGCCAAGAGTGAAGTCATACGGGGCTAACTTCTCCTGGGACAAGCGGACAAGAAGGTCTTGCAAGTAGACCCACACCACCTGTTTGTGTCCCTGCCGCTTGCTAGCAATCAATAGCAGTTCTGTATTATAATCTTCTTCGTCAAATAATAAAAAGGCTCACTTATAACCAGTCTTTTGTTTCCGTTGAATCCTTGACATTTTGATGGATGAGATGAGTCATAATTCTTTCATGAGAGCCATGAATGTCTCTCGTAAGTAGTTCTGCTTATAACCGCTATAAATATATAGTTTGATACAAATGTTCAGCCGCTGGAGGGATTTGGATAGTGGACATGCATGCTCTGCATGTTACCGTCAGGTACTTCATCATAGCTGACCACCATCAGTGAATGAAACTGAACTATGCACACACATTATCATTAGTTGTAACTGTACTCTTTAAACATTTTTTTTTTCTGTTGAATCAAACTACTTTTTCATTTATTTGCAATTCTCAGTTCCTTGTTAAAAAAAAACTTATGATGCCTCAGTTTAATTTTCTTTGGGTAATACATATTCCATTTGGTGGATTAGGTTTTTCAATATACCTATGTGCCTCTTTAAGGCACTCCAGGTTATGTATCTGAAATGGAAGGACGAAGTAAGAAGTTCAGGCTTCAAAAGGCCGAACGCAGGTAGGTATGTTCTCTCTTATTCCTCTCTAGGGGATGATTAGTGATGAGAACACCAGCTGCTGTCCAGTTGGGCAGTGGGGGGAAGATTGGTCATTTTGAGATTTTTTTGGAACTTGTGATATCCAAAGTCAACTGCTCAGTGTAGCCGAAACCCTACCTCATTTTCGACAGGACAGAGTGAAGACGTGCATTTCATTTGGTGTCGGCAATGAAGGGTTGATTTTTTTTTTTGTTTTTTTCTTCCCTTTTTTGTTTTTTCTTTAAATAAGAGGTTAAGCTGTTCTGCGGCTGTGCCGCTGAAATATCATAACTAAAGCCTCTCGTCATTAAACTGTCTGGACCGCAACACAGCCCAATATATTACCATTTAAATACGTAATCCATAATGTCTCTTTGTTCTGTGAAATTGACATTGAAAGCTATAGCAGATTATTCTCCTGAGTGTCTGCTCAGGGATACTAAGTCCCAGCAGTCTGGAATAAAGTGTGCTATTCTAACCCTCGTTCATTACCAGGACTGTATTTGTAACAGTGTCAATGGATAATTCAATTACTTGAGTACACCAGAAAGAGTATGCGGAGGGAGATGTCTGCCAGTGGAGGAGTCAGTGAGCTGTCCACCCTCTGCCAGGTAGAGAAGCTAACCAAAGCCGAGTGGGAAGAAAATGAATGTGCAAGTTATAGAGGGGCTTAAGTATGGGTCCTCTGTGGACGTGCGGGGGCTGGCTGTGGGGACCTGTTTCTCCCTTCCCCTCTCTCTCTCTCTCTCCAGGCCAGGCCCCTGGCTCTTTCTCCAGCGCTCTGCGGAGCTGTTGCAGAGACGGCTGCTGCAACTCATGAAGCATCTGGACAGCTATGAGAGAGTGCAGTACTCTCTATGGAACTGTAAGACTTTAAAAAAAAGAGTGTTGGAAAACAGTCATAGGGTTTACTATTCATAATGACTTTTTGAAGGAGAACGCCTCGATGTACAATGGAGCACATACAGAAGAGTTTACTGCCATATCAACAAAAGTGGCACAGAGCAAAGAACCGCTCCTCATGTAAATGTGCTAGTAATGTAATATGCCTGCACTAAGAGGTGTTCCAGTTGTAGAATCCTTCAGAACATTATGGGAACATCTTCTGTCTTCATGTTCTTGATGCACACACTTTGGAGAGTAGAGGCAGGAAGAACTCTGGTATGGAAGTGCAGTTATTTGTGTGCTAAAATGCATTTGAACTGATGGATCAAGGTTCTAATTACACCACAATTACTTTGATTCATGATGGAGGGACAATCACTAATCAAACCTTTCTCATCTAAACAAATAAGTCGCAGTGCCTTTGGATGAATGTGCATGCTAAATGCACTGTATATTTAAAGAGACATGGCCTTTGATATGATATGAAGGGATCCTCCACTAACAGTACATGTGTGATGTTAATACTGTAAAGGCCGAAGATCATGAGAATGGACCAGGTAAGGTAGTTTCATGAATTTTCTTTTTATTATTGTTTTCACTCTTCATATCTGTACAAATACCATCAAACTTTGTATATACATATGACATTTACATAAAAAAATACAAAACTATATATTTATAACTGAATTTCTGTATTTAGCTTGTGATGTCTGAAAAATAAAAAATGCATCTTCAAAACAATGCACACAAAGAAAAGTGATAGGTCTGATATACCGATACCCAACGCTACACATCATTATTCCTATGTGCTCCACCAGAGCCATATGGAGCAGAACATTGGCAAAAACAAAATAGTATATACAAGTAAATGGCACATATCTGATAATCAAGTATGATTGAAAACTATTCCCCTTTTTCCTAACATTTCACTGAATAGACAATACTGCAGTTGAAAGATATCTGGTGTTTGACATCTACTTAATTTTATTAAGGGCTTACTTTCAGAAGAAATATATATTGGCGTGCTGCACCATATCGAGCCACTTTGCAGAACCATTGAGATAGTCCCTTTGGTCAGCTATTATGAACTGTAAACAAAACCAGTAACATTTATGTACATTTAAAGAGTGACAGATTCCCAATAAATAAACACACAGGCTAACATGCATTTTTCTTGTGTGTGTCTGTATGTGTATGAGAGAGTGAGAGTGTGTGTTTGTGTGTGTGTGTGTATGTGTGTGTGAAATATAAACATCTGTGACAGAATGGACAGCCATAAGCAGATTTGTACAGCGTGGGGATAGCAATTTACAGCTTGCAGATGATGTATACTTTACATGGTAACCTTGGTACCTCACAATAAATAACATTGCTTCTCTTTGGACAAATATATTTCTTCATAATAAAAAAGGAAGAAAAAGAAGAAAAAACACAAAACAATGCACATCCACATGTGCACACACACGGACATGCTCACACACACGCACACACACACACACACATAGCATTCACACCCTCTCACAAACCTCAAAATAAAACATGATTGATAGTAAGCCAGACACTGTAAATGTATAAATTATAAATCCAACAAAGGAAAATAAAACACTGCATAAATAAACATCTAGCAGACTGGACTATATGTATACTTCCTTTTTCTTTTAAAAAATAAATAAGCATACACATATGTACAGTATAAACAGATTTTCCTCGCCCCACGATGGAGAGTTCCGCCGGTGGTGATAAGGGTTGTATGGGGAGTGTGTGAGTGATTGATTTTCTATTAGTGTGTTTTATCCATCCAGGAGTGGGGATAAATGAATATAAGCCATGTAGTCCTGGTCGTCCTCATCCTCCTCCTCTTCCTGGTCTTCTGTGATGGCTAGATGGAAGAATACATGGTAGCTGTTGCATGAGTCAAGACCACACAACAGCGCAGAAATCTCAGTGAAAGTTTGAATAAGAAGGGGGAGGGGGGGGACTGGCAGCCACTGTATAGCTTTGTTTTGATGGGGTTTTTTAGGCGATTTGGCAATCAACAATAAGCCTTGGCTCTCCCAACTTACGCAACCCAATTTACATAACCTAGGAAGTGGACAGTGATGATGAGTGAGAGAGAGAGAGAGGGGTGATATGGAGGCTCAATGGCCTAAGTCTCTTTTTTTTCTTCAGTTTCTTTTTGGCAGGTTCCAGAAAGAGGACAAAATGTGCTCTTTGGGTTCTAGGAACAAGCCTCTCTTTTTTTCAGTTTCTCTCTCTAGATCTTTTGCTCCAGATGCGCAACTATTACAACAGGGCTGCAGGAGACTTGGCGCTTTGACCTTTGCAGCAAGTTGGGTGAGGGCTCGGGTGGGGGAGGTCAAGTGGTGGCACAGCTTCTGAGGTATTTCTCTACAGGAGAATTTAACATTGGCAAAACACAAACAAAACATCACACAGGCAGAGCAAACAAAAAACAACCCCCCCCCCCAAAAAAAAAAAATGAAACAAGCGGACAGTCCCTCATAAATCATAAGAACAATTCTACTATATGTATCTGTATATGTATACTGTTAATATATATGTATTTATTCTGGTGGGTAACACCTACAATAGACAAGCACAAACATCAACTGGATATGTGTCAACTGTATTTCAGTCTGATCGCAGAGTGGAGATGAGAGAGAATCATTCTACAAGCTTCTGCTTCTCCTTCGTACTGTGAAATGCCATAATCATCTAGCCCCATGAGGTGATCATAAAGTTGGTCCCTTGGAATCATGTTATGCCTTAGGGCACAGAGACATTAAGATAAAATGTCAAAAAATGTTCAAATTGAGATGTTTCATGTTAAGCATGAAATGGCTTCTGCAGGCATTCTTACTCTTTTTCTGACTTGGAATGTATTCTGTTCTTTGCTGTGGAAATAGTTGATGGCAACTGGCTTCATGAACACACTGCATTGTGAACTGGCCATCTTAGAAGAAATAGGTAGTGTATGTTATGTATTGGTATATACAATATATAGTATGTAATTACAATTATCTATACATACATATATAGATGTGTGTGTGTGTGTGTGTGTGTGTGTATAATATGTATATATGGCACCAATGTTACAATCACCTTAGGCATATTCATGAATAGATGCATCTGTATGTTTGATTATATACACGTTGGCTGCACTTTTTATGTCAGTGACACACATAGTGCATTTTGAAATGATTGTTTACAGCCAAAAGCATAAAAAAAATACAACATTAACGTGAAATTAGCAAGGCGACGATGGAATTGACAAAAAAAAAACACTTCAACAAATTCATATAAAGTTAAGGCAACCCATTGTTAAATGTAACAGGTTACTGAGATTACAAAGAAACAAACACCTAAGCCTTAAAAACACGATTTTTCCAACTCCAAAAAGTTAGTCTCCATATATATAGATTTGTGTTAGTTGTTTAACGAATCTGTCTAACATGAGTCCTTTTTTTCACATCTAATCCTCTCGCGTTGTATGAATTTTCTTGCTAAAAAATTGCAAAATTAATGTCAACCAGCGGGGGGGGAAATCATAGCAAAATAACACTTAACGAAAAACAAAAAAATAAGGACACGCAAGTATGTCCAATCTCCAGTCCTTTCTTGGCTTTTGCCATATCTGTAGTAGGGGTTTGGGGTGTGAGGTTGAGAGTGGGCCATGTTATTTTAGGGGAGTTTGGGGGGAGGGGCATATAGTCACATGGGTGGGGGTGTGGGGGTAAGCAGCAAGGTTTGGGGGAAAGCACGAAATAGTCTTTTGCCATTAGTCAGGGAATGGAGGTTCTAGAAGGGGGACCACGAGAGTTACTTACAATTGCAAGATCCCGAATGCTTAACCTCCAGGAGGACGCCCTGTGTGCAAGCTGCCTGCTTCATGGCACATTCGCTGGGGTAGGTTGTGTTGTCGCTGGCGCACACAGCCTCCTCGGAGCGACTGTCCGGGCACGCCTCTTCGCAGAGGGCGCAGCGGCCTCGGCCCATGCGGGCATCCCACAGACACTTCTTTCCCGCGCTGCACTGGATGTCATCGCACGACTTTGCCTCTGCCGAGACGGAGAGACAGGAGACACGAGTGAAGGAGAGAAAAGAGAGAAAAAAGATGAAGCCCCTTTTCTAACTGAGACTGTCACCCAACTGGACACATGCATGCTACCTTTTAAAAGATACCCACAGGATACCCTCCTCTGTCAGGACTTTGGGATACCTGTGTTCCTGTATCTATGCTGACATCTCTAGATTCATCTATGATGATGAGTGAAAGCCTGGTTTGAAATGAATGAATCATGGCACAGGAAATTGAACTGATTGGCGATTTACTCGCTCACACTGTAATGAGGTGTGAGAACATTGGGTTTGCCAACATCAGGAACTAATTACACGGCCTTGACTTTTCCCTGAGCAAATAACAATTTCAACAACACTGGAAGGTATTCACAAAATGCCTTTTTTCACGTAATGCTGCTGCAGATGTGCAGCAGAAAATCTTTTGTAATCTTAGGCATAAAGAAAATACTTTCGCTTTTAAAGGTTTACAGCTCACTAAATGTTGTTCCAGTCAGCGATCCAGTCAAATACTAAAAGTGTTGCACATGAACTATCAGCAACTATTGATTAAAATAATCCCTTTGGTGTTTGAATCATCTTTCGAGTAAGTGGACAAAGTTCAACTTACTGATGCACTTGCCCTCGTAGGCCACACCGATGGAGCGGCCGAGCAGGCAGGTGGCCCTTCGCAGGTGGCAGGCACTGGCGTAGACGATGCCATCGTTGCCGCACAGGTACTGGTCTGGGCTGGTGACCTCGGGGCAAATGCGGTTGCAGGTCACGCAGTAGGCGTTGTTGGTCTGGTCAACCACGCAGGTGGAGCTGCCTGGGCAAAGCACGTCACGGCACGTCTCTGCAGTGAGAAAGAGGATGTAGGTGTAAGCTTCCATCTTCGTCATCATCATCATCATCATCACTCCCATTTATTAATAACAAGAGCCTAATGCATCCAGCAGAAGTGTTTTATTCACCATATAACATCACACACACACACACACACACACACACACACACACACACACACACATCTAAGTCAGGTAATGATGTAACATTAAACATCACAACTACCCATACTGGTCATCCCTTCTCTTGCACTCTCTCTCTCTCCCTCTCTCTCTCTCTCTCAGCCAAATGCACACACGATGATAAATAAGCTACTCACTCTTGCATTTGCCCTGGTACTGGACCTCCAGGTCCGGGTGGCCTTTACACTTGGATTTCAACAGGGCGCACTCGTCGCGGTAGGTTTTTCCGTCTGAGCCACACACAGGCCCTTTCCAGGTGACGTTGGAGCAATCCGGGGCACAGACGCAGCGTGGCTTGCTCCTGCGATTCATCTTGCATCTCTTGCCCGGGCCACAGTCCACGTTGTCACACGTCTCTACATATGTGTTTCCAAAGCAATAGTATTATATAGGGACAAACCAGTCAGAGCGCACTTTTATAGTCAAAACATATTTGGTATTACTTATTAATGACAGATTATGTCACTGTCTATGTTATACTGTTACATTCATAGCGTAAAGTAATGTATGAGTAATACATATTCCAGCGACTCCAGCGCCGCTAAGAATATGTATCTTCATAAATCACCGAAGTCGACCTACCTTTGCAAGGTACGCAGTTGGGAGCCCCGCCGTTAAAGATCATCCACCTGAACAGCGTGCTGTTGGGAACATCCTCCTCTGTCCAGGACGTTCCGAGCCTACCACTCCTACAACATTCCTCTCTGTTCATCCCAGGCATGTAGAGAACCTGGCACCTTCCGTTTTTCCCTTGCTGCAGCCAGCAGTTGCCAGCTGTCAAAGGGGGGAAAATACCAGTCGCTTTAAAGTCTGAAACCAGTGACCCAGACACAACACGTGTAGCCTGTATTAGTTGTAGCTCTGTCTCTTCCCCTCCCCCGCGGTATTTTGTCTGATTTTCTAACGTAATGCGCCTATTTTAACACAAGCCTGTCTGAACAGCCGAACGTAAACTGTCAGCTGGCACAATACAACTCAGGCGAAATCGAAATGATCACCCAACGTCGACGATACAATGCCTTGAAAATTACTTTTTTTTTTAAATCTCAAAGAGAACAACGGCGACGTTTTGACAGTAAAGCTAGGAGATTATAAAGGCTGCTGCCCCTATTCAAACAACATTCGCGAAGTCTAGACGAGTCTACATTTTTTCCCTGACGCGCCATGTGCAACTGTTCGAAAAAGAGAAAGAAATCCATACATTATCTGTTGCCGAATGTTTTATTTACAAAGTAACTCCACCATCGACAATGGTCATATTTGTAACGTTACATTTGGACACAGCCACTGTAAGAGGAATCCAGCCAGAGCGGAAACATTCAACAAACCGCGCAGTCACGCAACATTTCGGAACTCAACTTTGCACTTATCTGAAGGTAATTAAACACGCAGATGATTCTCTCTGGCAGACACCGAGGATTCAAGTACTTGACAACACTTTTATAACTTTATGCCAATGTACTTGGTCTTAATAATATCCCAAGGTGCATCATGTGTCCACGACAGAGTGCTCCATAACATAAACCTAATGTAAGGCTGCATGGATCTAATACAATTGGTTAAGACCTTTGGCATATTTGTAATGACAAGTTTTGACAACTGTATTTCTGACACACAAAATGCCAGAATGTAGTAACGTACATGAAGGTTTCTATGTAGATATGTAGAATTGCTTCAAAGTCCCTGGCTCGCTATAACAAATTATATCTAAAATATCTAAAAGCGTATCGCTGTCATTTTAGTTCCAGGGTCCTTCCAGTGACTGTACGAGCCAAGCGTGGTAAAGAACACCAAAAATTAAATGTAAGATCTTTTATGCTGGCTATCCACTATGATTTATGTTTCTGAACAACTCCTCTTTTAATTATGTAAACTCCTTTGATAGGCTCATTCTGACCATATTGAACGCACCTGTTTCCCAAGTCTACTCACACAATGAACTGCTTAACATTGTTCAGAAAGTTAGACATAGTCGTAACTCATAACGATCAAATGGCCACTCCAAACGTGCAGTGCGTAAACAAATCAACTTAACAAAGTCGAAGATACTACAAAGATGAGAGCATCATAAATTCAACAACTCACCTTGCACTTTCTGGTCCTCAATGAAATGACAAAGCCAGACCAGTATTAAAATCATACCCGGGTGGATCTGGTGTCTCCTTAGCATCCTTAACATGGTGAAGGCAAAGTGATATAAAGTCTGCTGAAACAAGCAGCGCAAAAAGTAATGTACTTAGACGGGTGTCGGTGCTGAATGAATGTCTGTCTCTGAATGCAACCTCTTTTTAAGTCTAGAAGGGGTCTAGGGCCAACTGTCTGCGGTGGGCGGTCTCCTCCTCTGTGGGGGAGGAGAGAAAGAGTTTGTTGGAAGTTCTTTCTATCCCCATCAGGTGACATCTTGCCAATCTCTCGTACGAACTTTTTCCCGAACCTCGTGGGCACCAGTGTAGTCCGCGGGGAGTTGAGTTCTCTGTCTGTGAAGCGACTACAGAGATAACAGACAATTTCAAAGAAATCATGCGCCAAGTAGGCTACGCCAAGCGAAAGCTGCGGAATGGAGCCGTGGAGTTTGTCAAGCTGTGATAGTTGAAAATAGACAAGTGATGACAGTGGATGTTTATAGAGGCCTACAAAAAGTTGATCTCCATAAAACTGACGCTGTGTCTGTCGCAGTGCACAGCAAGTTGCATTCAGAAAATAATTATATAATTAATATAGGGTCGGCTTTAACCCTCTCTGATTAGACTATTGAAAATATAGATAGCCAACACATGACACAATTTCTCATTGGATTGCCATATGCTTGTCTACAGCTCTTCATCTGAATAACATGTTATTACATGCTATTATTATTATTATTATCATTATTATTATTATTATCAAGCAGTGGCTTAGAATACATCATTGTTAGAATTATGAACTGCCTTGTGATAACTGATCTTTTCCCACCAGCTGCCCTGAGAATATGTGTCAGTCATAATCTTCTAAAATAACTCGAGATTTGCAGAAGAAAACAATAGACCAGAGTACTGTCATGCTCGGCTAATATTAGCGCAGACAGTTGTTTGGGTGCCTTTTCTCGCCTCTGGTATTAAATATATCCAATCCCTGTTTCCGAATCGCTGATGGCCAATAGACAGGTGTAAGAGCGCCCTCTTTCGCTAGCAGAAAGTAGCCTAAAGTTTAACTATGCATAAGGTCTGCAAGAGCTCACGTCGACGAAGAAGACTGAGCCAAGAAAACGTGTCCTCGTGGAATAGATAAAGGTGAATAAGAAGTATAGCCTACAGGTTTCATTCTCCAAGATGAATTGTAGTTCTAAATTGTAGACTTTTTTTTATAAGCTAGTAGCCTTTGTCTTAAAACGTGTGTCAATCACTCGGCCCATCTCTGTAAATAAAAGATAGAAAAATCAGACAGTTCTGGGCGATGGTTTAAGTTGTCCTTTAGCATCGCCACACTTTTTACTAGGGAACGTGCCTCACTGATTTGCTGTGCCTCAGTCAAATCTCTGTCGAGATTGAACAAGATCATTGACTGTATCCTAATTTAGATGGATGATAACGGTTAATGAGTTGTTCCTCTAATGCACAATGTGAACGTAGTGCATTAAACCCCAAGGAGTTTAAGCTCCACGTTGCGTTCGGGTCCTTAAACCGTGCAATTGCTGTCTGTATTCGGCACAACAGTGTGCGTGCAGCAGTCAGTGAACGGATGGCACACGTAAAAGCCTGAATAATTGCTTATGTTAATTTATATTGTAGTTAAGTTGCCTTTTGCTATTTTCTATTGTAGGCTATACATGCCAAAACATGTAATGTTTATCGAAATAAATATAGGCCTACACAGCACACTGTACGGAACCCTGGACGGGTCATTGCAAGATATTTTTTGTATATATCCAGAAAACGTGCACTCATTTTAATAAATTGTGTGCTCATTTTGCTAAATTGGGCGCACGTTTCGGATTGATACATTGCCGTTTCAAAAATATTCATCACGATAGCCATGGATACAGATTACACCAGGCAGGTGCATATGCATATCATAGCATATCGTCATATAACATTACTTGTAGTAGTTACATTGTTATACCACAGCATATTACAACCCGCATTCCACACGTTTCAAACGAGTACTGTAAAGTAGCAAGTACTGTTTTGTTTACACCGACATCTACTGGTCATCACGACATCAAGATGTCCAATTAATGTTGATAACAGCCTCCTCTCTAACTCTATCTCTCTCACACACACACACCGTTTCTCTGCAAAATTGTCTAGATCATTTGTTGCCAATACAGGTAGATATTTACTGTAACTAGTTAATACATGAATGTGATGTATTGCAGTTCAGCTGTCTTTATTTATCCAGGGTTATCATCACGTGAACAGCTTTAATACAAAAATGATACATCTGACATGATGTCCTTGTAAAAAGATGGGGGCTATGACAGTAATGATAGTAAAGATCTAAGACAGAGATGGAGAATGATACCAGATGTCTAGACCAGACAAAACTCAGCAGGTGTGCATGCTGCACAGAAACATTCATACATCTTTTAAAATATTTTTTTTTATTATTGCTTTTCCAAGAGAAAGACATCTCCCTTGTCATCAGTGTGTGAATCAATGTGTTCCTTTTCAATTTATTGCACTATTTTCATTATTTATGTACAATTCAGCCACTGGGATTATAGAAGATCTGCTGAAAATTACATCAACTCTGAAATAAATTGCACCACACTCAAGACATAGCAATACACAATAAAACAAATCCAAATTCACTGGATCAAACAACATCCAGTAAATTGAGCTCAAACCTCCCTGGTTTACAACAGTAAAAAAAGTAGTTTGAATTAGAACCACAGTCATCACAATGCAATCTGTTTCCTCTTCAGTTCATGGTGAAATGATCTGACAACTTCTGAAAGTTTGTTACCATTCTTTGGAGATTCTTGGAGAGAGCAGCTTAATGTTGCTGAAGATAACAATGTCTTTGGACAGCCTGGGAGACAGCTCTCCCTAGTGGCACCTGGGTGGTTGTGCAAGTCCTCACTGGATTACAGACTAAAGTCCCTCCTCAGCTTCTATTTCTCCCTCCGCCTCCTTCTGTAGCTGCTTGTACTTCCTCTTGAAAAAGCCAAACTGCAAGAGACACACAGGTTAAACACTGGGTTTGGTTTATACTACATAAAAAGTAGTACATAAGAAGTCTTCTTGAACCCAGCACTGATATATATAATACCTTAAAATCTATGATTAGTAATCTACAAGATATGGGCCTAGGGTGAGGCCCTCTGCACCTCTCATTGTTTCTACTACCCAAGTATTCAGCACTCATCAAACGTGTGAAACCAACAGTAAGGACAGTCAAAGTGTGGCCAGAGGGAGCTGACTTAGCACTTCAGCAGCGTTTTGAAAACCCTGATTGGAGAGTGTTCGCAACTCAGGCCACCGATGACTCCCACACGGACATTGATTCATATGCCTCCTCCATTCTGGACTGTATCAACTCAAACATCAACAGTTTACCAGATGACCACTTTCCCTAATCAGAAGCCATGGAGGATGAACAGTGAGGTCAGACTCGTGCTGAAGACACGAGACAGCACATTCTGATCAGGTGATGCTCAAGCCTATAGATCATCCAGGGCTAACCTGAAAAGGGGCATCAAAAAGGCCAAGCACAACCACAAGTTAAGGATTGAGGATCACTTCAAGAACAACCTGGACCCCCGACACATGTGGCAAGGCATCCAGGCCATCACAGATTACAAAACTACTAACTCTACCCCCAGTCACTGACACCTCCTTGCCTGATGAGCTGAACCACTTCTATGGCCGCTTTGATAGGGACAACAAGGAGGAGGCCATCAAGGCTGTGGTCTCTGCAGATCACCAGCCACTCACACTCTCCACCACTGATGTGTGTGCGGCACTGAGCAGGACTAATGCACGTAAAGCTGCTGGTCCTGATCCCCGGATACGTACTCAGGGCCTGTGCAATGCAGCTGGCTGAGGTTTTGACTGACATATTTAATCTGTCACTAGCCCAGGCAGCTGTCCCTGTGTGCTTTAAAACCACCTCCATCGTGCCGGTGCCAAAACACTCCACTGCAACAAGCCTTAAAGACTTCCGCCCCGTTGCACTCACCCCCATCATCATGAAGTGCTTCAAGAGGCTGGTCCTGGCCCATCTCAACACCTGATTACCACCCTCACTGGACCCCTTCCAATTCGCCTACCGTCAGAACAGGAGGACAAAGAATGCAATCTCTACGGCACTTCACTCTGCTCTGTCCCACCTTGACAATAGCAACACCTATGTGAGAATGCTGTTCATTGACAGTTCAGCATTCAACACCATCAGCCCCTCCAAACGGGTCACCAAACTCACTGAAGTGGGCATCAATAACTCTCTCTATAACTGGATTCTGGACTTCCTAACCAACAGACCTCAGTCTGTTAGGTTAGATAATCACACCTCCTCAACCTCAACCTCCTGAACACTGTCGTACCACAGGGATGTGTGCTGAGCCCTCTCCTCTACACCCTCTTCACCAACGACTGCACACCTGTACATGGCTCTAACACCATTGTCAAGTTTGCAGACGACACTACAGTGATTGGTCTCATCAGCAACAACGATGAGACGGTAACATTGATAACATCGTGGTGCACTGACAACAACCTGGCTCTCAACACCAAGAAGACCAAAGAGCTCATTGTGGACTTCAGGAAGTCTAAAGCTAGCACACACACCCCCATTCTCATCAACGGGACTGAAGTGGAGCGTGTCACCAGCTTCAAGTTTCTGGGTGTCCACATCTCTGAGGACCTCTCTTGGACAATCAACACCTCTACCCTGATCAACAAGGCTGACCAGTGTCTCTTCTTTCTGAGGAGACTAAAGAAAGTCCATCTGTCTCCTCAGATCCGGTGAATTTCTACCGCTGCACCATCAAGAGCATCCTTACCAATTGTGTTACAGTTTGGCATGGCAACTGCTCTGCCTAAGACCGAAAAGCACTGCAGAGGGTGGTGAAAACTGCCCAATGCATCATCTGTTCCTCAATCCCCTCCATTGAGGCCATCCAGGGCAAGCGATGCTTGTGTAAGGCGTGCTGCATCATTAAAGACTGTTCTCACCCCAAACATAGACTGTTCACCCCACTCCCCTCCGGGAGGCGTTATAGGTCGCTCCGTACCCGAAGCTTCTTTCCTGTGGCTGTCACCCTACTGAACTCTAGCTCTGCACCCTGGTTACAACCAACCAACTAAGCCCGATGCCTCCTTGCCTGTGCCTGTTGAGGTGTCGACCATGGCAACCTTGACAGGGACAACAAGTCGGTGGACAACCCCCCCAACAACAACAGTGAATGTTTTCCCTTTTTTTTAAATTATTTCTTCTTTTATAGTTAGTGTTTTTTTTTTATATCTCTGTGTGTTATATCTGAGCAGGCAGAGTGGACCAGCAGTACTGTCACCGCCTGGCAATCGGTCGGCCCAGGTTCCATTCCCCAATCCAAAACTTTGTAAGTTCATGTCGCTTTGGATAAAACCATCTGCTAAATACCTATAGACACCTTTAACTTTATATCTTATGATCTAACTACTTCATTATTACATAGCATTATACATACAAGTGTGTGTATTTGCTTTGTTGCTGAAGATGCAAAGTTTAGGTAAAAAAAATATATTTAATATAATATAATTGTAATTTTGTAAATTTGCCTTATAGTATTGGTAAAGGGTGGCTAACTTGTTAACTGATATATTGCATTTGGTGACATCCTGCTGTAGAAGTTATCATATTTTGTTATGATATCAGACCCAAAGCCATAAACAACAATAAATAGCCTGGACTAGTAGGCTGGGTAGGAATGACAAGTTTATTTACTTCTCCTTCACGTGACATATATCATCAAAATGAATTGGAAAATGTTAAACTACAGACAAACTGCTACAGACAAAAACACATCATACAACTGTGAAAATGTGCACAATGTCACTTTAAAGTATTCTATCAATTAAGTAAAGCTTGTGTAAAATGTTAAGATCTCACCTTCCAAAGCAGACCCACTACAAGGGCCAGCAGGAGCAGTCCTCCAATGGCACTGCCCACAATGACGCCCACTGGCACATCTGCCTTCTCTCCTGGCTTACTGATAGTGAGGCTCGCCTACACAAAGACAGAGACAAGAATGGATAAGATTTGAGTGTAAGATTTTAGGTTTTAAAACTGTATAGATAGAAATATATAGACAGTGTGTGTGTGTGTGTGTGTGTGTGTGTGTGTGTGTGTGTGTGTGTGTGTGTGAGTGAGTGAGTGAGTGATTGGGGAGAGAGCGAGCTCTTAACACCAGGGCACTAGTTTAGTTCATGGGTAATGTACAGTTTAAGATCTTAACAGGATGGTTTGTGCCAGAAAGTAAGCTTCACCACTGCTTTTTTCAGCCCAATGATGAGCAAATCTGGCTGTGAGGTTTCAATCTCAGAGGTGGCTGTGAGCTCCAAGGTCTGGAAACTTGACTGGATGAATATACATGTACGTTCATGACCAACCAACAAACAAACAAAAACAATTAGTTAAGCAGTATACAATCACAGGCACATATCATATATCCATATACATATCCATACAATAGATATATAATTGAATGCATAGGCAGAAGTTAAGCTCTCACAGAAGCGAAGGTTCCGTTCCAAATCCTCGCTGTGATGTTGACGAAATAGTGACTCTTCTCAGTCATGTCCTTGATCACGCATTTTATAGATGCACATTTGACAGTCTTACAGTCCTGTACACAAAATCCTGAGATCAGCCACACACACTTCACATAGGACAGCTTACACTGCAATAGGGGATTTTATGTTATATTTGTCATACACAGACACACAGACACACACACACACACACGCACACGCACACACGCACACACGCACGCACACACGCACGCACGCACACACACACACACTGTGGCTGTAAATGGTGGCAGAGAAACGTGCGCGCGAGTGTGCCGGATCTAGAAGACGTGGAGACTCACTAGGCTTGTCATGCCTCTGAGGTTCTCGTTCTTGAAAGAGACACTGTGAGGCTTTGTCCCGATCTTCAGAGGGTCGACCACACCACTGGCCTCGCACAACACAGCCCGCGTCTGCAGGTAGATCATCAGAAAAGCCACGGTGGGAAACTCATTGCAATCATAGCCATAGCTTTTTTTTACCACTGCATGGTGTTGAATCATAAGCTGTTGAGTGTCTGCTAGATACTAGCCCACTATCACAACCCTTTTAAAAAAAAGTTTTAAATCCAAATTCAACCTAATTGATGAGTCAACTGATGCATCTTTGAATGATACATTCCTGTGTCAAAAATATTTCTATATTTCAGAAACAAACAACTTACTTCATCCACAATCATAGGTGATCGAATGAGGAAAAGGTACAGTAGTTAGCTTTTATACAAATAGCGTAATGTCATCTTTTCTGACATCCTGACAATGTCCTACCCTCCCATATCAGTCAAGAGTGTGGTCCTTACTGGTTGGGTGCTGAGGGAGGTCAGGTACAGGAGTGGATTTCCTCCTTTAGTGGTGGTCGGCAAAGACACTGACAGGTAGGCCAGACCCACAGGAACATTAACTGTAGTAACCTAAAATAGAAAGCAATTTATCCTCTATTTTGTGCAACTCTACTGAAGATAGATTCCCTGGTCAAATGGCACCTTTGCTGTGCCCCAGATTACTTACTTTCACACTTAGGTTGAACTCTGGTCCAATGTCATCAAAGTCTTTAATGGAGGTTGTATAAGGTTTGTTTTCTTCAACTACATAAAAATTCATACTTGATTTTCTGTGGGGGAAAAAGAGACAGTCAGTGTTTTGCAGAATACCAATGGAGTCTATCACTGATTTATCATTACAAACGTTAATTTACATCAATTTAACATTTATTGTGTTTCAGGAACTGTGCAAATTGTGTCCAAAATGACCAGGTCTCCTGAAACCGTCTTAATGCTACGGAACAGAGCTAAATTGTCAGAGGAAACAATATTTGACATTTACATTTATTCATTTAGCTGACGCGCTTATGTAAAGTGACTTACAAGTGAGGACAACAATCAAGCTACAGTGTGATACCACACTTAGCAACACAGTAACAATAAATCCTATAGAACCTTGGATGGGTGCAGCACTTAGAGTAGAGACCAGAGGATGTAGAGAGACTAATTGATAGGAAAATAAAAAGTAGTGCATGATAAATGCAAAATGTGTTATGCATGTTAGGACTGAGGTGTTATATAGATGGATGAAGATATGGTACTCTCAGAGGAGCTTGAATACAATGGGACTGCTCTGATAGTGTTTGGAAGCTTGTTCCACAACTTGGTAACTTATTCAATCTTGTCTTACATATTTCTTGTTGATATTATGATCACATGTGGTTTCATGCCCATCATACATATCTTACGTATGGTCAGAGTCAGACCTATGTGAATGACAATAATCGATGCCAGAAACATGTACTTTAAGTGTTATGAATGTATAAAAAAGACTCTCACAAGATGGTTTGGTAAACACACCTAGGAAAGTAATCAACTTGAGAAAGATACACTTTTAGAGTCTTCATGTTAGGAGACAACATTATCAGGAAACATGTCCTGGACTAGCAAGTCCCACTCTGTTTTACGTAACTGGTATCTCATACTGTGCTACGCCTACAACTCACTTTGTCAGGATGAGTTCAGAGTCGTAACGGACGGGGACTGTGATGCCAACTTTGTTGTCCGCTGGACGATCTTCTTTGCCATCACTGCAATAGAGATGGGCAGAGAGGCACAAGTGCATTCAGTATAAGGGCAGGCAGGGCCATAAAAACCTCCCGGCACAACAGAACATAAACAACAAAGGTCCTTTTCTCACCTTTGGGCTATAAAATCCACTTGTGCTTTGCTTTGTAGGTGGTTGAGATTGAAATCAAAGTGAACAAAAAATGTCACCTTCAAAAAAGGAGAGCATGAATGAGTTTATAATACATATACTGTAAATATACAGTCTTGGACTCATGCTAGAGTACCAGCATACCTGTTGGTTCTTTTCTAGTGCAGGGTATGCTACTTGACAAACAAGGGAAAGTGAATCCTGTACAGAGGAGCATTTCACATCCGTTCCATCACTCTGAAACAAAAAAGAAAAATGTTTTGAGTGTAATAAAAACACAATTTTGTTGAATTCGGATAAATGTAATTCAATTGAATTTCAACCGATTCCAATTCAATGCAATTATATCTGCTTAGTTAGCAAGATAGTATCATGTCAAAAAGATACTTTCTTACTTTCTAAGTTCTCTCATCTATTAAATTCTTTCTAAATCTTTCTTTCTTTTGGGCTTTTTTTTATGCCTTTAATTTGATAGGACAGTGGAGAATGACAGGAAGTGAGTGAGAGAGAGAGAGTCGGGGTGGGATCCGTAAAGGACCACGGGGCGGGAATCGAACCCGGGTCGCCGGCGTACGGTGCAGGTGCCCCAGCCAGTTGCGCCACAGCTGAGACCAATCTTTCTTTCTTTATCCTTTACAACTCTGCATAGGAAAGTTGAGCAGCTAAATGCCATTTCACTACATGTTTTACAACAGTATCTTTATGTATGTGACAAATTAATGAATGACTGATTGGTAGATTTCATTCCACCTAAACCCAAGCATTCGCGCTGGATGCTGCATGACGCAACATTGACCCTCCCGCTGGATGCTGCGTAGCGCAACATTGACCCTCCCGCTGGATGCTGCGTAGCGCAGCATGCTTTTTATTTCATGTTTCTAGGTACTACAGAGGCTTAGATATTACATTTTAGTAGACGTTGACAATTTTTAGTATGTTTTCAGAAAACCCTCAGGAAATAAGGTTATTTAGTCTAGAATGCCATAGGATTCTATAGGCGTTTTTAGCAGGCATTTTAGGAGTAAATGGGTTAACAGAAGTTTCTCTAGACTGACCGGGGGAGTGACTGATGCGTAAAAGAGATTCTTGGAGTATGTTGCTATTATCTCGGTGTTGTAGGCATTCTCCTTCATGTTCTTCACCACAACCTCAAATGAAAGTCTTCTGTTCTTGTAGCTGACAAGCATTGGAGAAGAACTACAAAAAAAAGTTTGGCAGAAAATCTTGTTCAATTATTTCTATAGGCACAATTACACAATTTTCCATGAAATAGATATTTTCCTCTGAGCTAAGAGACAAAATAAGGAATGGATTGGGAACTGATAAACACATAAGATTTTGGAAATTTACCAAACAAATGCCTGTACACTTTGCCCTAAAGTGACAAAGAAACATGTTCCTGAAATAAAATTCAGTTAGCCACCTGAGAACTTTCTTCTCCTGCTTGACATTAAGCACTAGGTCAGTCGAGCACACATTATCAGAGCCGCAGTCTTTAGAAAAGGGAATCTGTCGAAAAGATTGACACCACAATCAACACAGTAGATAGAACAACTGTTAAAAAAATGGAATGTATTATTATATTGACATATTATTACAATATATTTTAATCTATTTATTATTATTATATTATTATTATATTAGTAGTATTAGCTTTAATATGTAGAAAAGTATCAGCAGTTTTTCCAGTGACAACAAAATTCTCAAAAATCAATTTGCTAAATTGCATACAAATGTATACAAATTCTATACAAAATCTGTATACAAATGACCACTATGCTAACTGTACCCTAGATGAAAAACAAACGCTCATGTTAAGAAGCATTGTGCATGTGTGAGGAGCAAGCGCGTGGAACCTCACTGAGAAAGCCCAGGCGTGGGTGGAGTAAGCGTCCAGCACAGGGTTGGAGTCTGGTCTCTGAAGGCCGACGTCCACCCGCAACCCCAGGGGATTCACAAAGTCTGGCGCGTCCTGTGTGGGAAAAACACTACAGCCTGTAATAATGGACAAGGAATACCAAACTAGATAAGGAAAACAAAAATATATTTGTCTATGATATGTATTTACTGTATGTTCTTTTTTCATTATGGATTATGGGCTCTGTGCACTAACTTACTTGAAGTCGGCAAACCAGTTTCCTGTTTGTTGACAACGCTGCCAACAAACCCCTGAAAACTTGTAATGTGATACTGCCCGGGGCAGACTGTTTTGGGATTGTGCAAACGGGTTGGAAGTGTTCAAGCATGATGGAAGGACAGGTCACAGTAGCAACTGACGTTTGAAAGAGGCTTTATTTCCGACGATGCAAAATATTAACAAACAAAATAACTAAATAAACAAAAACTAGAGCGGCGCGGCGGTCATAATAAAGTGGATATAATTCCAGCAAAAAATTGTCCTCGACAATACTTACACCAGGGGACACCAGGCAAGCCTGATGCTTTTTTTCTACGCTGCTTCTTCGCTGGCTCTGCCATTATACACACGTTTGCAACAATCTGTAGCGTTTCGTTAGCCTGCCTCTGTGCTGTAAACTGATCCTGCTTCGGTCAGCGGGTAGGATACACCGAACTTGCAAGTGGGATATTCTTCCTACAGGCAGTAGGGGCGGGCGAGAGAGCCTTCATTCGCCCCGTAATGAGTCATTTAACCACATACATATATAAACCATAAGATGATTAATCAACACGAAAACGTTGCCTGGTGTCCCTTTAACAGAAAATTGTCTTTAGTAAGCCAGCAGTTTAGTCCAGTACTTTCCACAACACGGTAACATACCACCACAGCCTCACAACAAGCTGTTACTTTCTCTCTTGATATCACAAACTGACTGCTTCATAGTGCTCTTACCCATAATGCAACATTTGGGAGAAAACCAACTATAGGTAACACATCTTAATTTTCTGGCAAATCAGTTTGTTTTCTATAGCAATGCAGGCAACACAGAATTAGATAACGGATGACAACACATACTTATACACAGAGGAGTCAGAGGATTAAACACATCAGGTAAGTTGTATTCGTCCATAGACTGTACATTACATACTGTTAAGTGACATAGCAGGCAGCAAGATGCAACCGTTAACTAGCATAACAGCCCAGGTAAAAAAGTAGTATACTTTAGTGCGTTAGAAATATGATTAAAGTACATGAAGTACAAAGCAAGTATGCTTACACTTTTTGTACTTTATGTAAAGTATGTTTAATGTGTACTTTTAGAAAGTATACTTCAAAGTAGATGTTATTAAGTTCAACTTCAGTGTACTAAAATTAAATATACTTATTGTGCAATATTCAAAGTGTTTTTGTAATGTACTTTTTAAAAGTGTACTTTGTTGTTAGTGTATTTTAAATGGTAAAGAAGTTTATTTAGTTTAAGTGTATTAAATTGCTAATACTTAGAGTTGTAATATAGTGTACTTATGGAAAGTATATTTTTTTGGTAGGCCTAATACATTGTATAGTTTCATAGTCATAGTATTAAGTTCAACTTCAGTGTACTAAAATTAAATATACTTATTGTGCAATATTCAAAGTGTTTTTGTAATGTACTTTTTAAAAGTGTACTTTGTTGTTAGTGTATTTCAAATGGTAAAAAGGTTTATTTAGTTTAAGTGTATTAAATTGCTAATACTTAGAGTTGTAATATAGTGTACTTATGGAAAGTATATTTTTTTGGTAGGCCTACATTGTTTGTATAGTTTCATAGTCATCTCACCTTTAATAAAATACTAATGTGTGTAGCTTTTAGGCCTGATATGTCAGCCGCATGGATGGCAATGTGCAATAACCTAGCCTAGACACACTGATCTATCAGTTTTGGTCATCAAATAATATTTTTTTCTTTTGTTGATTTTGTGTCTTAGTAAGGTAGTAGCCTATACGTTTGTGATGTAGTAGAGGTTGTGAGAGGATGAATGTGGCATTTTGTTACATTTATAGGCAACACAGTTAAATCAGAGCCCGTCTACGGAGAGCCTCCCCACTCTCTATTAATCCCATACAAACCAAATTTGGCTGCAGTTCACCAGAGTTCACCTAGATGGCGATCGCGGGCGAGTCCAAAATACATGGGGTCCTATGGAGCTACATGGCTACATTTATTGTTTTCACCTATTTAACAACTGAAACCCTCAGATTTGATTTTATTTTTCGCAAAATGGATATGGATTATCAATCAAAAGTGAAATAATCCGGGAGTCATGTCCTTTCGTTTTCTTACAGGTTGGGTCGTTGTTGCCCATAACACGCTAGCATTGATGCTATGCTATGCTATGATCATGCTAATGAATGACGTCATTGACACGTTTGAATGGCTTTTTAGAACAATTAAGTGACTTTAAAAAATATAATACTCAACCAAGTGTGTCTCCCCTTTCGAATACAATATTCAAATTACTTGAAAAAAAATTATATCCCGGGAAAAGTGGATTTTGAGGGGTACAGCTTCATAGACCTCCATTCATTCTGGACTCGCCCGCGAGCGCCCCTAGATGCAGTACAGGGAAATTCCATGCAAAGGTCATCCTTACCATTGAAAAAAAAGGTTGTGCATACGCAAATAGAACTGTTGTTAAAATCTTCATTTAGGTCTATATTTTATTGTTTGTAACTGATCTGATTGAATTTGATGGAGAATGACACTCTTTTTACATCATAAATATGGTGTGCAACCATACAGAAACAACATATTTCACATGGTAATATTATACATATTTCAAAAGTGGATAAAAGGGTGTGAATGTTCAAACAAATTGTGTCATTTGACAAATTCCAGATTGACAAGGGAATGGTAGAGTAATGTCTATGCTCAGCTTGCCTTTAAAAGCACAACTCCTTACATTTGTAAGGCTTTTGTTTTTAAGTCAGCAAGTTCCATGGCCATGTCACATCCATAACGTTTTATAGGAAAAGTTTATGCTACACATACAGTGTTGATGCGACAATGTCCATAGTGTCTGTGCAAAGCTGATTTATATCAATGTAAAGTGTGATGACCAAATTGTGCCCCTTTCTTATTTTTAAAACCTTTAATGGTGCGTTATGGATGTGACGTTATGGATGTTACATAATGTGAATTTACAAGACTGGGGACTTTATTATACCTCAAAGCCGATAAAACGTCTGTTCTGGTGGCATGTCAGTTTCAACGCATTTCAACTTGTTTACAATTGACATTTCAAAGATTATTAGGTTGATCAAAACCACAGGGAGGCCTTGCCTAACCATTAGCAAAACAAACATAATATTAAAATACCTCTAGTGATTAGCCTATAGCCATAGCCTATTTTCAAGTGGCCTAATAACGAAAATCTGAGCGATTATCTTCCTGTAACTGTCATACTAATGTTGTACAGTAACTGGATTATCGTGTTAGCTGGTGAAGATGGCTGACTTTGCAGCTGGAGTTAACATAGCAATCTCCTTCTGTTGCAGATCTGTTCAGCCTGCCGTTCACGTCTGCTTAACACAGTTTAATTTTAAATGTGACGCGATATGACAGCATTTGAAGTGTCAGGTCCTCTGTAGCTAATAGTACTCTGTACAAAATATGACCGCCTCTCAGTCCTGCATATTCTCTTCGCAAAAATAAATCACGCTTGTCAATTTGTCTCCATCTCCTACTCCTGCAACTCATGTGCATGTAAATGTGTGCATATGTGAGTTTGCTTTTGTTTATAAGAGTGTGTGTGTGTGTGTGTGTCTGTGTGTCTGTGTGTGCATGTGCGTATGCGTTCCTGTGTGTGTGTGTTTATGTGTGTGTGTGTGTGTGTGCGTGTGTGTTTGCATGCCCACATGCGTGCCTATGTGTGTGTGTTTATGTATCTGCATTCATGTGGGTGGGTGTTTGTGCATGTGTGTGTGTGCTTGCCTGTCTGTATGTGTTTATGTGTGTGTGTGTGCTTGCCTGTCTGTATATGTGCGACTGTGCGTGCATGCGTGTGTGTGTGCGCACATGTGCGTGTGTGTGCATGTGCGTGTGTGCAAGTGCGCGTGCATGTACTTTATGTGTGCAAATCACAAATGAGTGGGTATGGGTTAGGTTCATGCGGGCTCTTGAGACTAACATATAAATACCATAAATATTTTGTCATCTTGGGTGCAACGGTTCAGGTAGGGCTAGTTATTTAGGGGAGTGGCCACCAAGTTTCATGTTCTCTGGTGTTTCAGTAACCCGGGAATCACTGACCAAAATTGATGACAGTAAAAAGAAAAAAATAAATGTATTTTTTATATTTTAAATGACTTGTTGTCCTGATTCTTCCTGTGGATCTTAGTGGGCACTGAGGAAGCAATAATTTCATCGCTAGTTTTTCATGATTACTATTTCAATTGTTTCATATCAAAATTCACTACTTAATTATGTGTTTTATGTAGTTTGTCGAGGACTGGTTCAGACACGTCACATCCATAACGTGAAACCGTCACATCCATAACGCCAGTTTTTCCTACATAATGCATTACGAAAATGACGCATAGTTTCAAAAACACACCTTTTGTGTTCATTCAAGTCTCCTTAATGGTACATATATCATAGTTTCGGCAGTTTCCTTCAAAATTCACAGAGTTTGTAGAAAACCTGTAATCTCTCACAAAAGTGTGTCCATTTCATGTCACATCCATAACGCTGATAAAATGCCTTGTATTCTTAGGATGAAATTGATTATATGAAATTTGAGGATTTCTCAGTATTCAGATGACAGAGGTTGCATTAAAAGTTATGCAAATTAATTCACTGATACTAATTTTGCCCCCACTCTAAGGCATTTTGTTTACCAATATGAGTCCAATTGTCACATCCATAACGCTGGAACTGCCCTACAACACCGGAAGAGTTCCGAGAGTGAAGGTTCTCCCCTTATTAGACATTCTCTGGTTAAATGTAGGCAGTCCAGTTGACCAATAACATGGCTGTTTGAATATGAAATGGAGTGGGCGGATCTGTGCAGCTTTCTAGCAAAACATGGTGTGAGCAAACATTAACGTTATTTTATACAGTCTAGAAGCTATGCTTGTAACTTTATTTGCAAGACAGATGGACTGTAGAGACCAGAAAATGCATACGTTTATGGTCCTTATAAGGTTACAGGTTTGTCCAAATTAAAGATACCATGGGCCCTATCATGACATTCTAAAGTGCATCGTCACTCGTCAAAAGTCTATTCAAATTTAGTAGGATGTCCAGTTCACATTGGGAGGGGTTTCGTTCTCAAAAGTGGAGCGCATGGCGTAACAAGGTGTTCCTAGGTCTTTTAATCAGTCATATGGGTGTGTTTGGGGCGTAACATCATTTTAAACCAATGAGAATGACATCTGTCATTCCCTTTAACGGCGCAACGCGCGATATGTCAAATAAATGCATCGGTATTTTGGCATTCAACGGCGCATTTGAAGGAGGCTGCTTGCAAGACCGTATGGAATAGTCATTCTTAAACCATGCTTTACTAAAACCTAGCATAGCCTTCACGCATTTGCACTCGTCTATTATTTGAACTCATTGGCAAAGTGAAACTAACTTCACCAAGGAGTCAGTCAACGACAAGACAGTTATATGCAGTTACTTTCACTATTGACTGACAATGGGTTACCATAGAAAACATAGGCTGGAAAAAGCAACACTTACCCTAATGTTGCTCAAATGACTAAATAAAACAACATTTATCCTGCAGAGGAGTTGCTTATATCTCGTGACAGTGCGTCTTCAGCTGTGCTCCATACGTGTCTCTCGCCTCTCCCCTAATCACTTTTAACCGTCATTACCAATTTGCAAATGATGGTGAATAACTACTCATCATGAGATGTACAGTATTTCGTAATATCTTTATTCTAATTATGTTTACCATTGTAATCGTGCAATTTGTAATGCTTTGCATGGACGTGCGCTGGTGTGCGTTCATGAATGATAGAAGGATGGTGCGTGCACCTGCCAATATGACTGTTGACATGCGCTCTTAAAATAGCATATGAACAACTCGCCATTGACTTCTGACCAGGTTTAGGTGGTGTATGATAGCGATTTTTAGACAATGCGCCAGGTCCCTCCCTAGGTTGTTAATTGCCACACCCCTGGGCGCAATGCTTAAAAAATAAAGGTGCAAAATAACGAATTCAACTTCGCGCCGGTGAATAACGAACTTTACGCCATGCGCTGGTGACCGAAAATACAGCCCCATAAATTCTAGTCATGCCAGAGACGTTGGTCCTACAGAGCCAGAAGGACTCGTCATATGAGATAACAAGGGCTGAAGCCAGTTGGATCTAAAGTGTCTAAAGTTATTCGTTATCAGGTGAGTCCCAAAGCATATTGTTAAATGATTCTGATGTAGCTTACTCTTTATGACCTTCGGTAGTCTTTGGAGAAGTTAAATTGATGGCTTAGCAATCTTTCAAGAGTTTGTTTTTATCCTTGCTAGTACAAGCTAGCAATACCAGATCACGTTAGCTAATTTAGCTAACGTTAACTTCATAAACGTCGACCAGATCCCTATCAAGAAGAAAACTACATTAGCCTGCTTTGTGTTTGTGGGATTATTGACAAGCGTTGGCTAGCACTAACGTTAGACAAACTATGATGGAAGAAAGTGTGTTCTTTATTAAGCAACGTTTGCCTAAAGTTCACCAATGTTCTTTAATATTATGTGTGGTGTAGGCTAAGTTAACTCAAAGAAAGGAGGATGGTGCTAGGCTAGTCACACTGCATACATGCTAATGACATTGTAGCTGTTTTTTTCTTTAATCGTGGAGACATCTTTTAAAATGAGTCTACAGGACAAATTACATGCATTTTATGAAGTAGAACGTTTTTTTTCCACCATTGATATTAGAGGGGGAATTAAACCTGGTGTTTTACTAAGTTAATGCTATGAAGCTTAGGCTACATGATTGATATTATGCCTTGGTTTATGTGATAGATTTAGATTTTTTTTAATTATTTGTGTTTGACAGAGCATTCAAGTTCATTTCATGGTAGTGTTTGTAATTTACCTAGTTTTAATCTGTAGCCTAACTATGTTTTTACAGGTGTTCCTAAACAGTTTTGAAACAGAGATGTCTGAACGCCTCAAATAATCAGCAGTAAAGGTAAATATTCTTCATCCAGGACCTTGTCCCATTACTCTTAAAGCATAACTCAAGCCAAAATGCAACCTAGGGTCTTTTTGTGAATGTACCTGAGTCAAACTTTCGTTTGAAAGCATAATTAAGTCAGAAGCGCCACCATTAAGCTTGACTGTATTGTCGTTTCTGGGTCAAATGCCATTTTGAATGGGAGTCGTAGGGGCAGAACTATTTTGATACATGATGATTTTGATTCATGCATCAAAATAGTAGGCTAGTGCCCCTACGACTCCCATTTAAAATGCCATTTGACTCGAAAACGATAATACGGTTGTATTGGAAACAAAGGAATCTAAGGTAATCAAATGCAGAAAACAGGGTGGTTGCACTCATATCGGTGCCAAGGTGCACAACGCTTTAAGGAAAGACTACCTGGCCAGGTCTACCCATACCAGGATGGCAAACAGATGGTGTCAATACCAATTTGACCCATAAAAAGTAAATGTCAAATAGGTACAGATAATCTGTATTAATCTCATCATTGCCAATGGATTTCTGTGTAAAATATTGTTTATCTTGTAAAATGTTGTCCATCGTCTTTCACAGACAACAGAGACAAATTCTCTAATACCAAGGTCAATGCATTTGACTGCTGTCCAGCCCCGGGTTGCCACCGAAAACTTTATGCATCTTGGACTGGAAGATGGTGTGCTAGTAAGGAAGCTAGCTACCACAGCTTTTGCCACCACATCTCAGTGTTGGGAGGGAAGTTCACTCACTGCACAACTCTACCAGCTGTACCTTTCCTCCTCAGCCATGATCCGTAACCACCATGGTTTTCTTTCTGGGCCAGAAGACTTTGCAAACAAATAAGCAATAAATGATCATGCATTACAAATTTAGCCATGTTAGACTGTTAAGTGGTTGGCTTGTAGGCTGGGTGTCCAGTAAACAATTTCAAGCTTAGAGGGCAAATTCTCTCACCTAGGAGGGTAAACAACTTTTGTTTTTCATGAAATCTGCATTTTGAATTGATGGTCTACCAATGAGGCTGTAGAGTATCGCGACACAATAGTGGCAAAAAGCACTTGCACGATGAAACATGCATTCGGGTGTATTATATATTATTTCACACACGTAGATATTAAATGTGTGCGCGCAAATTCTCTCTGTGCGTGCGCACTCAGAGGAAACTGCTCCCCAATCATGGAAGAAAATGCTGCGAGCGAGGAGGAATCTGACCAGCGCTTCAAACAGCCACTCGAAAAATCTATGCATGTGAAATAATATAATACGCCCAAATGCATGTTTTATCTCGTTACCACATCCAACTTGAAAATATATGCTCAAGAGATCCATAACTTTCAGAAAAATGTTTTACTTTTGTTATAGATGAATATTATGTTTTTTTTTCATTCATGTCAATAAAATGTTTTTCTCATAATCAAAATGTAATTTGTCATGTAACAGAATAGGTAGGAGAGTACTAATAGTACAATTTTAAATCACACTAATATTATACTTAAATTGCATGCCTTTATTAACCTGGCCCTAGCCAGATGAATTTCGCTCCGCCTAGCTCCACTCATCCATCTGGAACCGATCCATTGAAGTGTTTTCTCCAACCAACTTTATGGTTACCAATCAGACACATGCGTTGCATATGATGTGACATAGCGTAGACACTTGTGACTGTTATCTCTATTGAGTCGAAGCCAACCCGTGACGCTGATAACAGTCTCACAGTCGCTTCTACGCTATGTCACATCTATGAAACTCCCGCCCTGCGTCCTGATTGGCTAAACCATAAAGTTGGTTGGAGAAATCACTCTCAATGGAAGAGGTTCCAGATGGATGTGAGTGAAGCTAGGCGGAGCTAAGCGGAACGACATTCATCTGGCTAGGGCCAGGTTATGCCTTTATAATGCTTAAAGTATCTTAAGACTATACTTTTATTAACATAACTGCAAACTTTCAAGGCACTTATTGTAGTCAGGAAGTACATTTGAAGTTCATTTATATTACAGAAGCATGCCAAATGAATAGAAATGAGGATGATAAGAGTGTATTCAAAATACACTACTACACTTATTAGTTATACTGTAATGCCTTTTAAGTACATTTCCAATACACTTGTTACAAAATTGTACTGCGACTGTGTTTCGAATGCTCATAAAATCTCTTTTTGTGTAATGTACTTAAGAACACTTAAAATTTGAAAAAAGATGTTCCATTTTAGCACACTAATTACACTCAAAGTATAGTCAAGTTGGTATTAAGTTGAACTTAATACATAATTCAATACACTTAATTACACTTGGATTTGACGAAAAAAGTACAAACTGTACTTAGTACACTTTCAAAAAGTATACTTTTAATAGTTTTTTTTTTACCTGGGAGCTCTTATCGTTTTATTACGTTGGTGACGTACATCGTTCGAGACGAGAGATGTAGTCCACTGAGTGGATTCGCACAAAACCAACATAACTTTTGAAGTCTATCGAACAACAGTACTTTCTTGACGTGAAAAATTATCTTTTAAATTCACACACATCATATGTGAAATTTGTGGCACAATTCAAACTGGACCAAAAAAGAATTGTTATCTCTCCATTAACTCCCGTTCATAATTTTTTGAAAGATAGGTCTCATGGACCGGAAGTAGAAGGGGCGGGACTTCACCACTCTATTTCCCCTCCCCAACATAATCGAAGAAGAAGTGGGCTTATTTCCTTATTTCTATGAATGGAAGAAGAATAAGCAGTCATGGCTGTAATGTCTTGTTGACATCTAAAATAACTAAAACTCAGGGACACCGTGTGATTTATTAGACTCTCACGTTATCAACTGGCTTGATCTCTGTTTCGTAGCCTACATAAATTAGTAGGCCTCGGCTACTAAATGCACCAGCACCATCTACAGGAAACTCCATTCATAATTTAATAGGAACATTGAATCATCAATTCTTGCTGCCAGCTCCTGTCTTGCATAGGCTGCAGCATTAAAAAGACGATTAAAAACTCCTTCGCCCTCTGGCTGCTCTGACATGGTGCTAATTAGTGCTAATTACAAAGTTAACAGTTAACAGGTGCTATGTGATGTGATGATTTGAACAACAACACGCTCCCGCCTGAAGTGGATTGCATAGCAATACAGATATCTCTAACGTCATTTCGCCTAGTCACAACTCTAATTCAAGATATCTATAATTACATTTTGACTAGGCAGAATGAAAGTTATAGATATCTCCAATTTCAGATATCTCTAATCAAAACTCATTCAAGATATCTATAACTTGATAATAGATATCTACAATCAAATTATGACTATCCCTAACTCCAGTTTGAGATATCTACAACGCCATTTTGACTAGTCATAATTCCATTTACAGATATCTACAATGTAATTTCGCCTAGTCAAAACTTAATTCAAGATATCTGAAAAGGAACATGTAGATATCTTGAATTGAGGTGAATTAAAGATATCTTCAACTGGAGTTATGACTAGTCAGAATCAAATTGTAGATATCTCTAACTGGAATTACAGATATCTACAATTCAATTGCAGATATCCGTAATTCACATAGTGTATCTGCAACTGAATTGTAGATATCCGTAATGATAAACCCCATAGAAATGAATAGCAAATGTGGCGTCATTTGTCCTAGGAAGAATGTCTTTGTGGATATCTGAAATGACAATTATGGATAGGAAGAATTTAATTGCAGATATCTAAAATGTTCGTTTTGACTAGGCAAAACTGAATTACAGATATCTGCAATACATATCCAGTCAAGCGGGTAAATGTTAAAATGGCTTGCCAAACCCGATCTTTTCCACACTTGTGCTCACCGAAAATCTTTCCCTCCTTATTTTGTGCAGCCACTGCACGTAGGCTGGCGTTTTTAGGAAAAAAGTGGAAGCTAAAATCGCTTTTATAACGACTTGAAGCCAAGCAGAGTGGCACACAGCAGTGCTCTTTAGAGCTGCCCCGGCATATTAAGTTTTGGTACAACTAAAGCACTCATCTTCATGTGCTTGTTGACAGCCATGTCAACAAACAGGAAACTGGTTGGCCGACTTCAAGTAAGCTAGTGCACAGAGCCCACTGTTGCGTAATCAGGATGATCTCAGGGAGTTCTGCTACAGACTGCTCTCTGGGCTTCTTACCTGAACATAGATTGGATAGTGTTTACAGACAGGTATAGCTGAAAGTTGGAGCGTTCCACTGAAGACCCTGTCATTGTTCTGTCTGAACAATCCACGTGAAGCCACATGAGAGGACTGGAGATCAGCATCAAGTGTGAAGTTGTAAGCTATCCCTATGACAAGGAGGCAGAGAGACATTACTTATACTGCAGCAGTGATGATTTAGTTAGGGCACTGAGTTTCCAATCAGAAGCCATAAAGTCATAAGTTAAATTCCTGGATGCCACATCTGTGAGCTAAATGTATGTTATATTAACTAATGAAATGTTTCATGAGCTATAATAGTTTAACTCATGAAACATTTCAGGCAGTACTTGATGTTGAATCCACCTTACCTAAAGGCCCAACAGGAGTTTTTGGTCTGAATGATGCACTGAAACATACGTGGGCATCGACACACAATAACTTTCTGCCATTCACGTCACATTTGGTTCCCAGTATGTTGATTTTATCCGGCATGAAGACAGCTGTTGCAGTCACTTTTGCCACTCCCCTTGACCTACAGAGAGTTGATTTTAGAATTAATCGGATATTGATCCATTAAACTGTACTAGCGAGTGATGTAACAGAAGAGTTGAATAAAAAGTCAACAAATAGCTACTGATGATGAAACCATGGGCAGATCATCTGTTTAAAATGACATGAGTATCAATGACAACAGCTCATACCCAGTGCTTCACAAGAGTATCTGATTAAGACAGTGTTGGCTACCAATTGCTCATGTATACCTTCTCAACCCATTTAACTCCAACCCACTGACATTCTTCATAATGAGATATTCATATATGTTCAGAAAGCTCACCAGAGCTGAACCACCTTCCCCAGTGCCCCCACTGAAATATCTGGCATCGTGTCATCATTCATATCTCCACTGGTATCCAGTGACCTTCCAAAATACTGCAGTTTGGGATCTAATCTTGATCCAAGTATCCTCTGAAAAAAAAACACACACACACACACACACACACACACACACAAACACACACACACACACACTGTTACCATCTCTCTCTCTCTCTCTATAAGTGCTCTTCTTCAATGGTGACCAATTTGATCACCTACAAGAAATCTAATTTCATACTTCTAGATGTTTTCTGGGTTTCTACATCACATGCTCAAGCTCACATTATCCCTGCAGTTCTGCTGTGCCCCATGCCGTGGCTACCTGGGAGTGTTGTTTGTGAAGAGTCCTTCTGTCTCCGTTGTAGACGTACACGACCCCTTTGCCTCCATCCTCCAGTGGAGCTCCCACCACAACATCACTGAAACCGTCCAGGTCCAAGTCTGAGACGGGGGATATGGTCGTGCCAAAGCGAGCATTGTCTGAGATGGATGGACCATCGAGGTATCCCTGTTCATTAAGGATGCCCTTAAAAATAACATGACAGATGCAATATGAACATAGGAGCATTATTGTATGATTTTTGAAAAGGTCTCAAAAAACATTCAATTAGTTTAGAAGCAGGATGACGTAATGTCTCAGAGTTAACTCAGAGTTAGCTGAAGTCCTAATAGATCTGGGTTAAATTCCCAGGTAATAGATGTAATGATAAGGATGTATATCTTCTCTTTTTCTTAAGTTATCTGACAAATGAATGAATGACAATAAACATGATGGCATACCTTGGTGACAGAGAACAGGTAGACCCGACCCTGTTCTTTGTTCACGTTGCTCATGAACATAGGTGCCCCCACCAAGAGCAAGTCAGACACGCCATTTTTATCCACATCTAAAGCACACAGTACACTCCCAAAATACGCTCCAATCTAAGGAGCCAAAGAGAACAGTTCAATTTCTTTCACAATATCTTTCTTACATTGCTAAGATGTTACTACATTTTAAAATGTGTTTAATTCATGAGATATTAAAAATCTATTAGCATATTACTAATCATAAATTACAGCTTGTAGCGTTCTTGTCATTACTTTTGATATTTAGAGTTACTAGCATGTATTGACTTAATTTTTGGGATCAATGTAGCCCAGAGGCTCAAAGCATTACACACTACATTGTTCAACACTAACCTGTTTTCCTCTCTCAGAGTCCACTACTGTGAGCTTCCTTTGAGAGTTTAATGTGTAAACGATGACTTGACCAGAATGGTTAGATCGTGGAGCACCAGCCACATAATACTGTACTGCTCCATCATGCAGTGTTGTCACAGAATATCCTAAACATTAAGAAGAACCTTTTAGCCATAAGACAGGAAGATACCGATGCTATAATAACATGCAAAAGAAATGCATCTTTATAAGATAATTTAAAGATTATAGACACACTCTTTATGAATGTGTTATGATAATATATGAACACTTTAAGTAAAGTGTTACTGATGGGCTTACTAATAGGGCCCAATGCATGTCAGAGAGCTTTGATACCTAGCAGTGAGCTGTGGTGGGTGTTGTCCTGCAGGATGTCCTGGAACGTGGAGAAAGGGAAGATGTCTGTCCTCTGTCCAGTTTGGTGCACCACTGTACCGCTCCAGGCGTACGCCCCGACAGCACCCAGCAGAAGCTCGTCCTGGAGTAACAAAGCATCACAGAAATAGTAGGGTCTCCTATGTAGCACAGGTTAACCTAAACACTTTTGCCTACATTCAACAACATACTGTATAATGTACTGTACTGTACTTTACTGTAATGTAGCCTTTTGCATTGCAATGAAAACAACTTTAAAAGCTCTGTGTATGAAGTGAAATCTCAGTCATAACAAATACAATATATTGCCTAGTGTTCCTACACATCCTCTCCAAACATACGGTTTATGGATTCCTTATCATCTCATCTCATGCTGTATTTTATACATTCTACTCACTTGCCATAAATACAGCACTGATTACTGTTTCAAACATCGATGAATACTAGTGCAATGCCCCTTCAAATTATGCTATTCCTGTAGAAAACCCATTGCCCATACATGCCCGGAGGTAGACCTGCTTTAAAACAGTAGGATAGGGCATTTAATAATGATTATTATATTATATTATATTATATTATATTATATTATATTATATTTTAATAAATGTGCAGTAAGCTGAATTTAAGCATGGCTGCATTTGACATTTTCCAGGAGATCAAAATGGCAAGGCTATGTTTAGCCCAATTGAATAGCTTTATGATAGAGAAGACAAACACTATTTTGTGGAACTAGTGCAGTGCTCGTTCAAACATGCTATTCCTGTAGCCCAATTACATGCCTGCAGGTAGGCCTGCTTTAAAAATAGGATGATAGGGAAAAACATAATTCCAAAACTCAAAAACAGTCTCTGGTGGCCTATAAGTGACATCACACTCTGTCTGCCACTCGTTGCTTGTCGCTGGTTATGCTTTGCATGTGTGGCATTCTGAGACGTTCTTTAATTCGGGACCATTATCGCTAGTTTCAATTTAGGACCTTGCAGTTGGAATTGTCGTTTGCTTATTCAAAGTCTAAAGACAGTCCAAAGTAGCCTGGGCTATTCGAACTGTCGTTTATTGCACATCATGTTTTACGTCATTTTGAAGAGCCACTGCATACCTGTGTGTGTTGGCGTGTTGTTGCAAAATCCGCGGAGTCATTTTATGCAAGCAAACCGTATACAGGGGGTCTTCATTGTTGAGGTCAGACATGTTAACACATCTTGCACTCGTTTAAGTTTTTACCCGTGTAACATACACTGATCCGGTTCTGCCAAAGCCCTGCTTCTATCCTCACTGGTAGCTTACAGTACAGTGCTGTGTGGGAGGGGGAGTGGCTAGCGGCGAAAGCCAATGTGTGCTTCTTTTACCGACATATTTAACGATATCTTTTGCAACGTCAAATTGCACTTTGGCACTGCACTTACTCATGTCCGTAGCAAGACACCTGCCAAGTTTGAGACACCTGCGAGATATGCGTGCCACAGACACACACACAGACACACAGACACTTCTTGCTTTATAGATAGATGATGCATGGTCACATGAAATTTCACCACTGAGGAAAAGAGTCTTGAATTTGACCTAGCGTTTATGGATGATCGACACAAGAGACGCTCATCAGAATGGTGCAGTAAACAACGTCAAATTGACAAGACAGACGGACGTTCCTGACATTAATAGATAGATATAAAGATTAAAATGTTGTGCACAAAAAACCTTACATCTTTACTTGAGTAGTGTGCACTGAATCCCACTTGGGCCATCTCCATCTGAAAACTGTCACCCCCTTTCCCTGTACCTGTTACCAACAAAAACAAAATCAGGACCAGGCATCAACCATCACAAATGGAGTTGTTGAACTGACATAGAATGAGAATGAGAGACATATCAGGCCATGAAACTGTCATATGCTTCTTAACAAATTCAATTGTGACATTAGAATTTGTATATGCAGGCACAGTCTTTTTACCTTCAATGTTGAATATCCTGTCTCCCAGAGTCCCAGCAATTTTAACCAGAGCTGCCTCTTCTGACACATTGAAGAAAAAATTGTCTGTTGGCTTACTGGCAATGGACTTAATTTCTTCAATGAGCTTTGACGGGTCTTTGTTATTTCTTATATAGGACCCCAATACCTGAGAATAAGAGAAAAGGAACACTGGTCACACTTTGTTGACACACAGCTGTACACAGAGGGTAGTACCAACTGATTCAAATATCCTTGACTGTTTTTGTCTTGACCATAGTGACATGTAATAGTCAGATGAGACAGCCTTTGGTTAACCTCAGTATATGGGCTGACTGTCTATTGGTTTGGGAGTGTACAGTATGGTTAACCTCTGTGTTTGGGTTTGGGAGTGTACAGTATGGTTAACCTCTGTGTTTGGGTTTGGAAGTGTACAGTATGGTTAACCTCTGTGTTTGGGTTTGGGAGTGTATGGTAGAGGTCTGCACTCCCGCAGGTCGCAACGCAAAAGAGTGCGGCGCGGGACACGTTTTGAAAGCTCTGGCGTGGGCGGGATGAGAGAGGTGCGTTTGCGGGAGAAACATGATTCACTGCACTCCCACAAATTATACTGTATATGTTCGAAAAATAAAATGTAGAAATTATTAAAGTAGTGTACATAATGATAGGTGTGCTATAGCTGTGCTGTTTGGCAGCAATAAAAAATGGGTTTTAAGCTGCTTAGCTGACGGATATTGTAGTTTACGTGGGGTCAGTTATTTCCTGCTGCTCAGTTCTAGAAACTCAAAGGTCAAAAGCACAAAAGCATGACAGAGGAAGAGGGCACCACTAGTAGGCCTAGCTATTTCTGATGTTAGTGCCTTTCTAAAGAAGGTTAGGCTACCCTACATTCAGAGCCGAGAAACTTAAAATCAGACACCTGGCAGTCTTTCTCAGTTGTGTGTGTCAAATGTTCCTTTCATGAGACAAAAAGTAGAACTAAATATTCCTCCTACATATAGGCCTATAGCTATCTTGTGCGGGCTTTAAGCTATAATATAATGTTACAGATGCGAGATATAATGTTACAGATGCGAGCGAGAGCGAGGTATGTCAGAGGTGCTGGAGCGGAACAGAACGTCGCTGGAGCGGGACTTAAAAGTCTGTCGCCCGCAGACCTCTAGTGTATGGTTAACCTCTGTGTGTGGGTTTGGGACTTACGGCGATGCCGAAGCGTGTGATTTTGTTTGCCTCACACTTGGCCAGCACCCGCCCCGAAAAGGCAATGTCATGAGACTCCCCGTCCGTCACCACCACCATGACTTTAGCTGCGCCTGGCCGCCCACCATTTTCAGCTTTGAATCCAAAATCACTGCAAAGAGGCAGCTCACATGTACAACTTACTCTTTCAGAATATAAGCTTAACTAAGTGAAATATATCAAAGCACTAAGTGAAATATATCAAAGCAGAGGAACAGAGATTCTGTACAGGCATTATCTGTAGTTATGTATACTGAGTAACACTGACTATTTAGATTTGTTTTTATTCATAGTGCAATAAATAAATATTGTACTTGTTTTGCACATCACGTTTTTCATATTTTAAAAGTCAGTGCCACAAATCTTCACAAACATATCAGGGTGAAAAATCCTACATTGAGTAAATATGTAGGGCACAAACCTGGCAAAATCAATTGCGTGGAAGGTGTTGGTAGAGTGGCCATATTTCTGTGTAATGGCAGATGCAGCGTTCAAGACTTCTGCTTTGGTTTTGTACTGATTCAGTCTGAACTCGAAGTGTGGGTCCACTGCATACTGTATAACACTTACCTGGAATAATATCAAGTATCACGTTTGATTTTCTGTGTGACATATGGACAGTATAAAATCTCTGGATGATCCTTGATTATTATAATAGTCTATGTTTTAACATTGCATTTTTAGACACTTGTCATATTCATCTGATACTCAACACAAAATTATATGCCACAGCCAATGGTAATGTCATTATAATAATGATGTTTTATAAATTTGTGACTGAAGAAAAGCAATGCAGGTCTGAAGGATTACTTGGGTACTGTGTGGCCCAATATCCAGAGATGGGATCAACTTCTGGAGGAATTCATTCATGGGGCCCCATGGATAGATGCTGTTAGAGCCATCAAGAACAATTATGAGATCCATCGGACCTCCACAAGCTGAGAAAAAAAAAAACAATTCACAAAAAATCAAGAGCAGTGTAGTTGACAATATTTTGATTTAATAAACACTGTAATGTCATGGATACATTGTGTATAGTATTGCATTGCACATATATGTTCATAAAGTGTGTGTGTATGTGTGCATGTGTGTGTGTGTGTGTGTGTGTGTGTGTGTGTGTGTGTTTATGTGTGTGTGATTGTGTGAACTGAGATGACACAGTACATAGTAATACAGCCATGTCCTAAATTACAATAGTATTTACCTGATAAGCTAGCCAATGTCTGATGATCTACTTCTGTAGCCAACAGTATCTACTGCATCAGCTGTACTTGTACTTGGCTACTTGCTACTTCCTAAAATGTTTTTATTGCTCTAACACTCCTACGTATGCTCTGTCACTAAACAGGTCACCTAGCACGTACAGAGAGAGAGGGGGGGAAGACGGAGAGAGACAGAGAGAGTAGAGAGCAAGAGAGAAAGAGGTCATACTCTGTAGGGCAGAGTTAGCAGCAGAGAGAGAGAGAGAGAGAGAGAGAGAGAGAGAGAGAGGTGTCTTACTCTGTAAGGCAGGAGCTTGTGTCCTCTGAACACTGAAGAGGGGACTCATGTGTGTACAGACTCCAGGGTAGAAATACTGACTCCCACACTGCTGAGCCCACAGTGGACCACAAGTCTTCAGAAAAAAGGACAAACATAAGTCATCTCATCATGTATCGTTGAATCACAGCAACATATAACACCCCAGATAGCAGACGGGCATTGAAACTATGTAGAATCAACATTACATTGTCAACCATAAATCATTGAATCAATGTCGGATTTCGATGTTGATTTAACATCAGTTTGCACCCTCAGTTAATATTGAAACAATGTTGATTTATTAACTATAGACCAGCGGAATTTCAATTGTATTTCAATTAAAATAAATATTGAAACAATGTTGAAATTACAACCAAACTAAAGATCAATGCGATTTCAATGGTATTTCAATTCATATTAAACCACTATTAATCTGGCAAAATATTGGAAAAATTCATACCCTGCTTTATCTACAGCCAGGATACATTTGGCTAGGCCTAGGTTTGTCTGGTTTAGGCTACACAAGCTTGCAAAATCAATGTCATATCAATGTCACCTTGCTATCTGGGACTGACCTAAAAGTACTATTTGTGGTCTTTCTTATAGTTGTATTTGTTTCAAAGATAGAAACTTGTAGAATGGAATGGAATTTTACAACACTTTTACTCACTCTGACTTTTTGAGCAATGTTGCTGGGCATCCACATCACCAATTCCATGTGTTCTGATTGGATAATCATGACTCATGACAAGTAGCTTACTAAACATTTCTCAAAAAGTTCCAGAGAAAAAAAAAATGTTGACCAAAGGAACTTTGCCATCAACATTGCTCAAAAAGTTACCTTCTGTATCATCATCAGCTTTAGACTTAAAAAATAGATGATGAATAAATGATGATGAAGATAAATAAATTACATAAATCTGACTCACCATCAGTCCATTGGTTTTTGGTATTCTTGTGAGTGTCATTCCAAGGCTCATGTTTATGTTGACATTTGTCACTGATGGGACAATCACTGAGTCTGAATGAAAGAACATATAAAGCACACTGACTCATTTGAAGACCACTTCACATACATATCATAACACTCAGCAAATAGAAGGTCAGATACAAGCATCTTACTTTGGAGGTTAAGTCTGTCACAGGTGGTTTTAGACCCTGATATCTGACACTTGTACACATCTCCTCGCCTGTTGTCAGGGTAACCGTTCCAAGGAGAACCAACTAAGAGCCTGGACCAAAGGGAGACGACAGTAAAGAATAACTTTCTTCAGCAGAAGAGAATGGCAGCCTTACGGAACACTTATTGCTTTAAAAAAACAAAACAAAAAAACCCCAATGATGCTGTACAAGATATGGTGGTATTGTAAATTATGTTTTACCATTTGCCCTTGTGATTTGTTAACTGTTGCACTGTATAACCAAACTGCTCATTTGCAGGTCCAGAGAATATTTTCACTCCCGTTGTTCCAACATTGAAGGGCTCTGCAGAACGAAGGTTGTTACCTGAGGGAAAAAAACTGGGTGAGTTAAGTTACTTTATCAAAGGTATTATCTCTGATAAGTGGGTTTGCTTGGACATGCCAGTGAAGAGATCTAGCCAGTTGTGTGAGCCTCCATAATCAATCGCACCATGAATTAGAAAGTAAAATAAAACATTCTTTACCATAATAATCATGCATCATTTTTAGGAAGAACTGTTCCATCTCACATTCAGAAAAGTTAAACTTGTACAAGGTAAGCTAATCTCTTTGACAAGTGCTGTGAGCATTCCCTGTTACCTAATTGCTCCAGGGCATGGAATTCTCCCCCTCTCTCTCTGTGCTTCATTCCTGGACCACCTTCATTAACAGGCCCAAGCATGTTATACTGAGATGAGAGCAAACATAAGGCTAGACATACAAGACCTGGAATGTCACTTCCATTAGCAAACTATATTCTATAAGAGCAAAAGGTGAGGACGAAACTCTTATAGAATAATAATAAAACAAAAATATAGTTTTAATTTTGTTGCCATATCAGACTTTGATCTAGATGAGATTCATAACACCTGTACAATATTACACCATAGTCACACACGCACAATTGTCAAAAGGTCATCTATGTGCGAAGCCACGTTTAGGTGTGATCAAGCATTATAGCCTACCTAATAGCCTACGTATCGGCAGCGTTTGCATCGTGCTTGAGTTGCAAGTCATTTGAAAGACTCCACTAGTTTAAATTCGACAACGGTAAGTGAACAACAATAATTTCTAAGTCAACATATTGACAACAAACCAAATGAAAACAGTTTAGGCTACTTACTTAGTACAACAAGGAAAATAACTTCAACAGACCGCATCCTCACATGTCAACCGAGAAAATAACCGAGAAAAAATATTTCATTTAATTTAACGACTCGTCATGTTATTTTCAATACACGCCAAATCTAGGCAAGTCCTCCTTCTGTGGGCTTGGCTTGGTCGGGCAGATAGCCTACCAAAAAAGTAACTTCCCATTCGCCTACTGTATCACCTAGGCATACGTCCTCCTGCTTGGACAGTTGGCGTCAGTGAGCTTGTGCAAACGTTTCCAGAAGAAACGTTAGACTTGACTATGCTACATTAGTAGAAATCGTGAAATGCCGATTTTACCCAACTAAACACTAATGACTCGCAGAGCAAAGTTATGTGAGTAAGGTGCCTGTTTTGACTAGGGTCATCATGGTAAAGATGGATAGACGATATAGTCCACCTTGCTAATGGAAGTCCATATGGACATGGTTTTTATGGTGGTCTTTTGGAATTACACTAGCCTATGCAATGAGCAAAGGCACATGTGTTGAGCAACAGTAAACCTGAAGAGAGTTTCATATAGAGATTACATTAAGAGAGCCATTTTTTTCCCCAACCAGCTGTTTCAGAGCAAATATTTTCTTTAAGCAGGACCATTTACATGAACTCAGTGGTTCTCAAAGTGAGAGGCGGGCCCCACTAGTGGGCAATAGACACATGACAGGTGGGGCTTTGTAAATGTGTCTTTTTTTGTGTCTATCTTTAACAATGTCTTTCTTTTTTTGACAAGGAAAGATCATAGATTCAAAACAAAATAATCACACACAAACATGGGAGTCATAAACAGACCGACATATGAATTAAAATAACATCAGATCCAGCGGACCGAGACGGAAACAAGTTTGAGAACCACTGCATTAGACATTCTAGTAGGCCTATGGGTTGTATTTGTGATGCGTGAAATTATGGTGTGTCTGATGTGATTAGATAACCTGTGACTTGAGTGAGCTACAGATATTTACAACATTTGAAATATTTTTATTTTGAGTGTAAAGGTAGCCTATTTAACAGAAGATCAGCGCAAAACAAAATCCTCCATATATAGCCTACTGACACCTAAACAACTTGAGTGTGTGTGAGTGTGTGTGTGTCTTTTTAAGAAAATTTTAACAATGTTACATCATAGTCCCTAGCCACAGAAAAGTGGCGTCTGCTGTGACCTGTGTTGGTCATTCTTGAAGCTAAAGGAGTTTAATTACAGTGAAACATATCATTCAGTCTGAGCACAGACCATCAAAAACAACTGGAGTGGAGCTGTACAATAAGGAAACGCGTAATTTCTCTCAAGCCCTTAGAATGTCATTCATAGTCATATATTTCTTTTTTTTAATACAACAATTACAACAACTACATTTTTTTTTAATACAATACAACAACATTTTGAGGTGTGCTTTTGTCAGATGACTAGTTTTGGTATCATTCAAAGTCATTTTGATGATATATGGTCATGTGAAAGATAGATAGACATTTGTCGATCCCACCCCTATGCGGCTCAATGTCCTGGGCTTGAAAAACACCAAAGAAATGAAACATTTCTCAAAACAGAATTTCTGACTATAATGCAGAAGAAAACACGTTAGCAAGCTTATCAGTTTCAGTAAGTCTCTGGAAGGTATCTACAAAGTTTTGCATGCCATTTCAATAGGTAACTTGCTAATTTAGACAAAAACTCGCATAGAGCTGCTTTAAAATGACTTTAGGTTATTTTTCACTGGAGGGTCACTGCAGTTTTTCACTGCAGTGATCCATGCTCTAATGTTGATTCCCACCCATCCGACAAGGGGCTCTCTCTTCAACTGGCATGAGGATGTTTACAGCATCTCTAAATTAAATACCTCAAGTTAAATGAGTGTTCTCGCCTTGTTTTTCTTCTGATGTTTTCCTGTGGATAAGCTGCAAATAGTGCACACACACTGCAGTTGGTTATGATGGCATAGATGAGTGTGTGTGAAACATATTAGAATGGATGTGAAAGGTTTTCATTGGACAAGCCTGTCTGTCAAATCTAGGATAGTCTCTCTGTCAAAATTGTTGTAGTTTAATTCATTTGATATTATTTCTTCTCTGTTGTGCTTTTCCATTGCCATTTTATATTGCCAGAAGGAATGCCTCACAAATGCCACTAGGGGGCAATATAGTAAAAGCTCTGAACTAAATGTATCAATCAGAGAATATCTGTACACTGCTTTTCAAAAGTTTATTCTCCCTATAAAATGTCTGAAAGTATGAATTCTCGGCAGAACCAAACAATTAAAAAAATCCCCTTATCTTATCAAAGCCTTTCGGTCTTTGAGGTATGAAATATGCTAAACTATGCTGAAATATGCTAAACTTCACTTATTCAGATCGTTGAAATTCTTCATGACTGTCAGTACTTGACCACTCTGACTGTTGGGGAACCAGATACAGAGGGCATTCACCAGAGAAAATCCAGTTCTCCCCGTTTTTTGAGGTCAGCGTGATGTACTGTTTTGCAAAGGCCAGTCTCTTCTCTTTTTGTAATTTGATAAAGCATGGCCGTGTTGCCTCATGTAAATGTGTAAACCCTGTCCCTTGGTTCTGTAATGGTGTACAGTGTCTTTGGACATATCTTATTCAAGACTTTTGAACCTTGATGACCTTTTGAACCTGGATTTGTCCATTTTGTCTTTGGCCTGGCGGATCAAGTCCTTAGCTGGCTTGCAAATGAGGCCATTTCTGTTTGCCGGTTTGCCGTCATCAGTTTGAAATCATTGTACACTTCTGCCCAGGGGACCTTTTATTCATTTATTTATCTGCGTAACGTTTTTATCCATTATCTGATTTTATACTTACAGACATCAATTATTACAGTAGTTACCTGCTCAAGGGCAGAAAGGTGGCAGCTGGGAATCACATCCACAACTTTTTCTAGCTACTATTTTGTTGACCATTGGGAAGACCAGGCTTTTGAGATGTGGTGTACCTTTTTTAGGCACCACTTATTCAAATATCTGACAGTAAACACTAACTTTATAAGCTTCAGAGAGTTTCATTACAAAATCAGAGGTAAGATAAAACCTGTCTTTGCTGTGTCCTTATGGTGATGACCACAGTGGTAACTGAGGAAGAGCCTGTCATGCAATTTTATAAAAATTCCTCTGACACATACTACACATACATACCCTTAGGTCCAGTTGTAAGTGTAGATGCCATGCATGGGTGCAAATCACTGACTGACCAGTGATACAATGTCCATTACAGTAAGAGCATGTGGAGAGAGATTGGAAAGGTGCACAGTTATTCTCTTTCACCTGTCTGTCCAGCAGATGGCAGTGTTGGACAATGCGTGTTAGCTGAGGCTGGGACTGGGGTTCATGTGTTACAGTAATCAGGCTTACAGTCGGCTCTATTGACAGGGATGCCTTCTACATTGATGTTTTTTTCTAATGAACTCTAATGAACTTCTGAGTTGCACTTCTGAATAGGAGTCTGTTAGAAGCTCAGGCACATGCAGGATATGAAACTGAGACAATCTCCAACATGCTCATAGAGCACAGTACTGGAGCCAGGTGTGTGTGTGTATGTGATTGTGTGTGCACATATGTGTATGTATGATTGTGTGTGCACATGTGTGTGTGTGGTGTATGTGTATGTGTGTGTGTGTGTGTGTGTGTGTGTGTGTGTGTGTGTGTGTGTGTGTGTGTGTGTGTGTGTGTGTGTGTGTGTTTGTGTTTGTCTGTGTGTGTGTGAATGTGTGTGGACACTCCAAGGACTCAGACTCTGTGTCGTCTTGATGCCCTCGGACTTCAAAGGCACCCACATCATTGATCAGGGAGTGCGTTCGTTCCCTTGTGGTACCAAGGATCCTCTTTCTTAGGCAAGCCTAGCCAAAATCAATCCTGGTCAGCTGCCGGCACGTCAATATGAGCAAAAACCATGACAGGCAACAACAAAAACTTTGGCCTGTTTGAGCTACTTTTAGGTCAGATCATCCCCCCCACCACCACCCTATTCATCCCTGGCCTCTGAGTTTTTAAAAGGGTTCTGCCACTGCGGGAAGTCTGGGAAGAAGCTCTTGATGTTGGGTGATAGGGACGACACTTGTGCCTCATTATGTTCCCATCAGCGTGTGGAGTGTCAGGGAATTATCACCCCCAGATCACTGCTGGTCAACAATTGCACTCTCTCTCTCTCTCTTTCTCTCTCTCTCTCTCTCTCTCTCTCTCTCTCTCTCTCTCTATTCTCTGTATGTGTGTTAGTAAGTGGGTGTTTCTACAACTACATGTACTTTTATGTCCTTGTACTGAAATGTTGGATTTCTTTCAAAATTTGTCATATTATGCTTGATAAATATATACACTACACTGTGCTATTATACAATATGTCTCAAAATATTATGTAAAGAAAAAATGTTATGAAGCATTTTAGGCGTCCAAATAACACTTTTGTACACACACCTAAAACAAGCTAATTCAACTGCAAAATTACATTATTTTAAACAAAAGTGTTTCCCAGACATATTACTCTAGATCATATTTACGTAAATATTGTTTTGATTACTCATCATTTATATGATTTTTGAAAAAAATCTAAATACACCTGTCCCTTACTTTAAGTATACTGCAACTGTGAACTAAATCTCATATTAAATGTATTTTACAAAACAAAACAAATCTAGTTTTAAGGCAACAGAAATTAGCAAGTGAGCAAATGGTAAACATTTGCTTACCAACCATACCAGGTGACTCAAACTTCAGAGGTCTATAGGGTGCATTTTGTCATATTTAAGGCCATCAAAAGGAACCCTAGTTGCAGAAACACCCTAGTACAATTTATGGTATTTTATTTTAACCCAGCGCTCATGGCGTCTCAAGGCTAATAACTGTCTCATTTTCCTTCTTCTCTCTCTTGGGCTGCCACCAGGGCACCGCTTACAGCCTTGAAAGCTCCATTCAGAGGCAACAGCAGCTGCTGTGTAGAAATGGAATATGCCTAAATACAATAAGGAGATGGTGTTAAAAACATAATCATCATAATGGCTACGCCTTCATGGCCATATGCTATTGACTCTCAGCAGTCATTAGATCACAAGTGTTTCTGAGTGTGTGTGTGAGTGAGTGAGTGAGTGTGTGTGTGTGTGTGTGTGTGTGTGTGTGTGTGTGTGTGTGTGTGTTACAAAGTTTAACATTCTTTAAATTTCATAATGTGACCCATGTGAATTGGAGATGTAAAAAAAACTTACTTTATTCATGATGTTCATTTAAAAAACCCATTTCAGTGGGCAGTCTGTTCTCTTGCATCTTGTGCATTAAAAGACCGAAGGGCATTAATGAGGCCGGCTACTGGGACATGTTTTTGCCACTTTTGTATCTTGCACCCCATGTCTGAGGTCAGGAAAGAGGATACAATTGCCCTCTGCAGTGGGACGGGGGTGTTGGGGGCGGGGGGCTGCTACAGGCCAGCTGAGGTGCGTGCATGAGTGACCGACTAAGTAAGAGACAGGGAGGACGTGGAGGTCAGGGTCGACGCTCAGAGCCACAGAGAAGCGAGCAATGCCTGAGTGGACACTGCCGTCCGCTCCACTGGCAGGAACAATGGAGACTGCGGTCTGGCTCGGAGGCAGCCCGGTCAGTGAGGAGGGCATGCATTGGCGTTTGGACTCAAATCTCCCTCCCTCCCTCTCTCTACCCTTCTCCTCTTCTCCCTTCCTCTCTAACACCCCCCCCCCCCCCCCAGAGAGGGGAAGGGGGGGTATTATTGGGTCAGCGGGGGCAGTGACTCGCAGCGCTTTTTTTCACTTTGGAAAATATCGACTCCACAGGCCTAGCTTGTGCCATTGATTTGAACTTAAGCCTGCGCCTGAGCTCCCCACACTCTCTCTCTCTCTCTCTTTCTCTCTCTCTCTCTCTCTTTCTATCTCTCTCTCTCTCTCTCTCTTTCTATCTCTCTCTCTCTCTCTCTCTGCTCACTCGCCCAGTGGCCCCATCCACTGGATCTGCATGATTAATTAAAAAGCAAACAGTTTTTAGCACGGCTGGCTGATTCGCACCACAGGGTGGGCCGAACAGGAACATGGGGAGATGGCCGAAGAGGAGGGTGGTGAAGAGGAAGAGTGTGTTAGTGTTTTTCTTTTTTTTTTTCTTTTTTTGGTTGCGGGGTTGGCAGTTGGATGAGCTCTGTGCCTCCTTTGGCTCGCAGGGCTAAAAGAGAAAGAGAGTGCGAGAGAGAGAGAGAGAGAGAGGGAGGGAGAGAGAGATGAAAAAAATATTA
>NW_027468848.1:28401581-28451581 GCF_046254945.1 Alosa pseudoharengus
TGTTTGTGCGAGTTTGTGTGTGCATATGTGTACTTGTCTACGTGTGTGTGTGTGTGTGTGTGTGCATGTGTGTGTGTGTGCATGTGTGTGTGTCTGTGCGTGTGTGTGCATGTGTGTGTGTGCGCATGTCTGTGTGTTTGTGTGTGCATATGTGTTTGTCTCTGTGTGTGTGTGTCTGTATGTGTGTGTGTGTGTGTGTGATTCAGAGAGCTTTCACCCTTCCTTTCCTCTACTGGTACTTTGTGTCCTCTGGTCAGTCTCAAAGGCCCAGAGCTTTAATGGATCCGCAGATCCTCCGATTTACTCCGCCGAAACACCAGAGCGAATGCTACCTTTTTTCCATCCCTTTTACAACCTCCACTCCTCCTGCTCTTTTTTTTGAGGGAGCACACAGTCCATTACCACTTCCTTTACAGCCCTCGTGGACTAGGAGTGACTCGCGATCTCAAAAATGGCCTTTGGTTATTATATGTTAGATTTTTCCACTGTGCCTGAAGGTTTCACGCAAATCTTCAGTGAATTCAGTCTGTTAAATGTGTGTGTGTGTGTGCATTGAAATAGCACAAAAATAACTCTTTACCTCAGAACTCTTTACTCATAAATAAATAACTCTCAGAAATGACTTGACCGTAGCGGATGGAATGCAGAAATGCTGGCTAAGAAAGAAACCGCTCAATCAATCATCAGAACTGAAAGACAAAAGAAAAGACTGTCCAGTCTGGTGGTGATGTGGAGGTCCTTTTGGCTGGAAACCACAAATAATTAAGCAGCTGAGGTTGAGGGCAAACACTTGTGGCCTGAACTTGATACCGTTCCTTCCACCTTAAATGTCATATTAATGACTGAACACAAAGATGCAGCCCTTCTTGGGTTTGGTGTTTCCTCTTTGTGTCTCTTAACTAGAGGGATGGTGTGTGTATGTCTGTTGTGTGTGTGTGTGTGTGTGTGTGTGTGTGTTTGTGTGTGTTTTTAAAAGGTGTAATCTATATACATCTAATTACACACAGGCTCGTCCTTCATCTTGCCAAGGTGTTGTGAGGGAGGCGATTAATCACTGAAGAAAGACCTCTGTCAAAATACAAGTGCAGTGGACACCGTTTAAAGCAAGGCTGGTTTAGCGGCCTTTGTCAAGGGTAATCGCTGTGCAATATCAGCTTCAAAGGGATGGCCAAGCTCCCACTACCTGTTGCACAGTGTGAGGCTTACTCCTTCCTTGTATGCAATCTAGTTTAGGGACCATCCTATTTTAAGCAGTTTGGCCTGTGATCTGAGCACTGTAAGGTATGTCAGAGTGGACAAAGGAGGGAGCTGAGCCAAGCCCCTTCTTGTTTATTCTTATTTTGTTTATCCTTTTTGTTTATTGTTATTGTTGACTGGTTGGTGTTAGATTGACATTCACAGATTTCACCAAGGGTGTGCCATTTGAGAAAGAGAGCATTTGAGTGGTGTACTGTATGTAATGCATGACACACGATGCAGACATGACATTTTTTGAACCTTTTTGGAAAGTTTGCTAATCAAATGATGCCTTATAAGCTTTTGTGTTCTACATATGCGTATTGTTGTTTGGAAACAGCATTTAGATATGCTGAGAGAGACAGAACAATGTTTTATGTTCGTCACTGCGCCCCTCTAAGCTCTCTAGCCCCTTATGCAAACACTGACACCGACCACTGACCCTCACTGAGTCTCTCTGGCCAGGGCCGGAGTGGGGCCACTTTTCAGCCCGGGAGTTTCAGGCCCAAGACCGGCCCACTTTTTTAGTGGTGGTGGAAATTGGATAAATAAGGCAACATTTCAGCTCTTACTATCCTGTAGTTTTTTATTATAGGCTAATATTCCACTATTCCACAAGGATAAGTTTATAAGATAATAAAAACAGGAAGGAAGAAATAAAGCATTTGAAATGTATCCCACAATTCCACTAAGAGGCATATTGAACTACTGTATTGTTTACATGTTTTTTTCTGCATGGGTCAGCTATCATGTTGTTGTTTGGTCCTTTACTACACCCACTTCTGAGCAAACAAGCCATATAGGTTGATCATGTAGCCTACTGCTGTCATAGCCTACTGTTCTTTCTTCCATAAAATAACTTTAATTCATATGGTTAACTCTATTATCCTTTCTACTTGTCCCTATAGTCATAGTTAATTTCGGGCTCATCATTTTCAGCGGGGGACTGGCTGATCTGCTGCTCAGGCTTAGGCCTATAGGCTATTGCATACACAGATCAAGCTTGAGTTTTGCTATCAATATTTGCATACTATTTGCAAAGTCTATGAATAGCCATATTGGATGATACCAAAATGCTAATATTTTAATTCATTTAATATGTTACTTGCGAATAGGTTGACAACGCTACAACGTCCAGTAGGTTATTAGCCCAATTACGCCGTTATAATCATGGCTCTCTTTACCAGTTGCCACTTATGTCTGTCCTCTTCAAAAAAAATTGGAAGCATGGCACATTTGGCAGCATTTCCCTCCAATACTTTTCGTCTTTTTTACCTGGCCTTTTCAGTCCCTCATGGCATCTTTCTACCATCCATCCTCCCTGACGCTTATCACTACTGTAGGGCCGGCCCGGCTGGAATCTGAGAAAACTTTTTAGGAAAGACGGGCTATACTGTATGGACCCAACCAATTAACTCTTCTTGGGAGGGGAGAACAACCCATGCAGAGGCTGAGGTGTTAGGCATAGAATGCGAACGTGTGTAGCCAACTTTAAGAGAAGATAGATTAACTCGACAAATGCCAATATTTTTCTCCAATCCCTCGACCGGCCCAAAAGTGAAGCGGCCCACCGGGAATTTTCCCGATTCTCCCGATTACCCACTCCGGGCCTGTCTCTGGCCTGACATTATATCAGTGAAATAGAAATGAAGTGAGATGCCAACACCAGCATGGGATCTGATAAATCTTGGCAAATGTGTCAAACTCAAGTTTGATGAATGATCAATGCTGGTGAATAACATGAAAGACCTGCATGCCTCGTCCTTTGCCTGTGAAGGGAAAGAGTTTTAATACCAGCAGATAACTGATCCTGATCAAGGCAAACTGAAGTCTTGGATGCAGAACATGACAGGGTAATCTTTCAGGATAGGCTGTTTTCTTCTTCTTCCTACTCTCTCTGTTTACACACACACACACACACACACACACACACACACACACACACACACACACACACACACACTCAGAGCATTGACTTCTATGCCAAGGTGAGATGGACAGACACTAAATATGATGAAAGAGACAGAAGGGTCCTGCCAAATAAAAAAAGAAGAAAAAAAGCAGCTGCTTTCTCTTGTCAGCTGGGTAAAGGACAGAAAAAAAAAAGTGCTGTCACTCTGCGGAATGTGAGAGATTCAGACAGAGCACTTACGCCAAGGTCACAGGGAAGGTTTTGTGCCGAGATGCACACTGCGGGCAGACCTTTACCTCTCAACCCGCAATCACCTTGAGATTCCTCAACCCCCGTGCCCCTCAGAGGCTCAGGAACCACTATTCATCTGCCAGTGTCTCATTTTTATTCGGCCCGCTTGAAGGCGTCAGCGTAGCCCCAGTGACTACAGAGAGACGAGAGAGAGCGGGAGATTGAGATGGAGGGAGAGGGAGATGGAAGGAGAGACAGAGGCGAAGAAACGGGCAAAGAGAGAATAAAACAGAAGGATAGTGTATGAGAGAAAGAATGAGAGAAAGAAAGACAGGGTGATAGCAAAGAGAGAGAAAGAGAGAGAGAAGACATCAAGGGGGAGACGAAGGAGAGAGCCACCATTGAGACACTTTCAGTGTCTGTGAAATTGAGGCCAGAGAATTGTTATGATACTGAAATCAGCACACTAACAGACAAGATGATTGACCCTTTTGGAATAAGACAGCTTTGTAACTGGGGATATTCAGTGGATGTGTTTCAGCAACTGTGCCTGTTAGAGAAGAGGAACAATTTGCCTGTGACTCAAATAAAAAAAAAAAAAATACTTCTTTTACATGTGAGTTCATCCTATCCCTACCATAGTTATTAAAAACAAAATGGCTGTATTCTGGCCTCTCCAATCAAAACTTATCCGATATTACTTTATTTCAACCGATTATGTCAGTGCTACTGTATGTGTGACTAACATTGGGAGGACAAATAATGCCATATCAGTGCAGCCTCACTGGAACTATCCTCCATTCACTTCCTATACTCTATCATTTCTTCAAACAAGACACTTTCTCCCTCAACCTGTCATCTAATCTCTTTTCTTTTCAGTGTGACTGCAAGAGTATGAAGTCAAACCAAAACGTTCCACAGCACAGAATTTAAGGCCAGAAGGTCAGTCATGAGGTGGCTTAGACACAACACTGTCTGCTTTAGAAACCCGTGTTTGTAAACATAGCTTGTGCACGGCTGCTTTTGTTCAACAGTGCTACTTAAATGCCATCATCTCACCCATTTAGTTTTGAGTGTGCTAACTAAAAATGCTAAACTTAAGAGAAAACTTTCTGGCTCTCGACAGGGTCAAGAGTTGAGTGGTGAGGCAGATCAGCCACTGTGATAGCTGCTTTAAAGGCAAGTGGTTGCCGGGGCAAGGATAGAGATCATTTGTAAATTATGTTCTTGTGTGGACAAAAAAATATTATTTATCTTGTGTCCCTCCGGAAACGGTTCACTGTTGTTCACACAGGCATAATATAATAACAAGGATGCATTGCATAGCATGCAGTGCCTAGTGTTGTAGGGTATAGCTTGATTCATGACCGCATTTTCAATTTTGACAGGCCTCACAGCTCTCTGATGGGTCATGTTTTTAGATTTCCCCTTGATGTCAAATGTGTGGAGGGAGGTTTTGATAATGCTGATATTGAATTCTGTTCCAATTTAGGTCACCCATTAGGGTTTGCCCTGGACTGCAGTTTGTTGTGTATTTCCTCACCTTCTGAACTCACGCTGGTTGTGATCTTGGCCACATCCTGTAGACGGAGATGAGTGTTTATCAGGGTCATGGACGCGGGTGCGTGTGTGAGTGGAAGCAGTGAGAGATAGGCCTCCTATTCTCGCTCCTCCACCCCAACCAACCCTCTTTTGTACCCCAGCCTGTGTTCTTAATCTCAAACCCAACTGAACCCCACAGGCCAGATTAATGGTTTTAGCCTGGCAGAGTGGAGTAGTGAGCCATAGACCACCCCACCCAACCACACACACACCTCCTCAGCCTCCCCCCAGCCAACACTGCACCCCCCCACTCCTACCCCCCCCCCCCCCCATCTGAAAGCAGATCCCTCACTGTGCTCCTGACCCCCAGTGCTGCCGCCTGGATGAGCGCCATATGGGGCAGAGCCTGCAGGGTCTGGTTCCTCACGGACAGCTGTCCCTTCACCCGCCCCTATACCCCCCACCCCCCTTCCCTCAACAAACACCAACTCGCCTCCCTGACTGACCCCCCACCACCACCTCCCTTCAAACCCTCAGAGTCCCTCCTCCCTTCGTGACATGAGAGCTGTGCCTCAATACAAGCCATGTCAATCGCTCCGGGTGTGGATTAGCGCGACGTAGCCGCTAAGAGATGCTCTTTATTGTGTAGCTATAGCAGCAAGGCAGGGCAGCAGGGAAAGGGAACGGGGCCTAGAAAATTAACTGTTTCCTTCGCCGCAAGGGGCACGGAGGCTTAAGGAGGATCAAATGAGGCTAGTATGGTAATTGAAGATATGAGACATGTCATGCCTTATCAAGGCAATCTAAGATTTAAGGGATCTTATAGTTCTGTTGGTGGATCAGTATTACAAAGGCCAAGGATTAGAATCTCTGAAACACACATACTATTGAAATTACTTTTTCACAATCTTTTTCACAATCTGGAAACATAGGGTTTGGTAGGATAAAGCTATATGATAAACGGATCTTATTGTAAATCTCACACAGTCTAAATCTATACTCAAATTATGTCCCAAATTTTTTCACAGATTATTTTCATCCTGCCTCACACTCAGGGTAATTAGGCCTTTAGAATGACACACATCATCGGGCATTCAGAAGAGCATCATCCAATATGCAGCATGCATGCTTTAAAAAAGTCACACCTCTCTGCCATAAATAAGTAATCGCTTACAGAGAAACAGCAGTCTCTGGTGGACAGGGGAGTGGTGCTGGAGAGTGCCAAGGCGCCAATGCTGGCCGTTCGCTGCAGCAGAGTGGTGCATGCTAGTGGGGTGTGTGATTGAGCGTGTGTTTTTAAATGGAAGTGTGTGTGTGTGTGTGTGTGTGTGCGTATGCAAGTCTGATTGAGCATACATATAGGTGTGTTTTTGCTCATGTGTAGATTTGTAGGTGTGTGCATGTGTGTAGTATGAAGTAGTTGTGGTGATGTTTGCGTGTGTGTGTGAGAAAACTCTCTTCTCTTCCTGACTCCCCTGTATCGGTCTAATTCCACTGATGCAGAGGCGCTTCAGATTGGGTGTGGAGGATTAGGATGTAACCCAAGAGACACTCACTCACACACTCACTCAGAGAGAAGTACCGACCAGCCAGCTGACAGCATGGGCACACACACACACACAAACACACACACACACACACACACACACAGGATCTGCTTCGACAGCTTAGACCAGCAGGGCACTTTAACAGGGTCTTAGGCTGAAGAGAAATTATAGGGAATTTTGGAGAAGAGCCTCTTAAAAAGCTTTAGATCTGTAATAGGGAATGACCCAGTGGTGGTAATCTGATATTTATCGTGCTTGTTGCTCAAAAGCACAATCACAATATCATCAAAATAAGATGGAATAATAATAATAATAATAATAATAATAATAATAATAATAATAATAAAAGGAAGAACATTTCTGTGATTTCCATTAATGTCCTTATCTTCCTTTTTGAAATAATAGAGAGTAATGATAATAATGCAAAGGCAAGGCTGGAAAAAACTTAATTCTGATCCCTATGATATGATTGCCGTCTGGGATTGCTCATTGCTCTCAGTTTCAGTTCTCAAATGTCGTATAGATTGCTTTCTGGAGAGAGGTAATATCCTAAAAGCACTCTGAATTATTTGGTTAAAAAAAAAAAATGATGTAACAGTTGTGGACGTGAATCGGATTCCTAGCGGTGAAGAAAATAGGAAATCAGTGTAAAAGCTGGCGGCAGGAGAGGCCCCTGCGAGCCCACCCAGGGAAAAGGCCAGGGGTCTCAGGGGGGCATCACCTCCGACGGGACTGATGCATCTATCGGGAAACATGAAACCCTCACGTCCAAATGAAACACAAAGAGAAAGACAGATAGAGAGAGAGGGAGAGGGAGATAGAGAAATAGACTTAGCAGAAGCAGAAGGGAGAAAAAAAGAAATAAAAAATTCAAAAGAGAATAAAAATGTAATAATCATGATAAAAATTGTTTTTCTAGGAGGAAGAATAAAAAAAATATCACAGAAGACGTGCAGCACAAATATCTATATATTACTGGCATCTGTTGGCAGGCTTGATGTTCAGGGAGAGTGAAAGGAGATTATGTTAAAGCATAAATGGAGCTTTTACATTTTTAAATCCAGCAGGCCTAATCTAATCTTATCCCCCCGCAATCCAATTTTTAATGCTGGCTACACATAGGATTAAAGTGCAGCCGTGTGCTTTGTAGGCCATTTGAGTGGGATGGGGCATCTGTGGGCAGGGGCTGCCGTAGTGGCTGCTAGTACAATGTGAAGGCTGGGTGGGGAGGTGTTGGGGGTGGCAGAGGGATGCATACTGTATGTGTGTGTGTTTGTGTGTGTGTGTATGTGGGGAGGTGTTGGGGGTGGCAGAGGGATGCATATGTGTGTGTGTATGTGTGTGTGTGTGTGTATGTGGGGGGGGGGGGGGGGGTGAGACAAAAGGTGAGGGCTGGTGGAGCTGTTAACAGGAGATTCCTCTGACTGAGATCCCCTCTGAGTAGCGACGCGTTCGCTCGCCTTCTGCATTTATAGTGTAGTTGAGCTGCTCTATTTGGTGTAGGTTTTGCACCCTTGACAGCCTTAGCTCAGCTGTGCTACGTTAAAGCAGCATACCGTCTATTCCAATGGATGGGATTTGTAGCATTCTAGGGATGTTTTAATATCATAACCCCTTGCTTATTAATGTAATGTAAATTTTTGATCATCCCAAGCATATGCTAGATTTCTCCACAAATATGTTTGATTGGACCGAGTAATATAATATTGCATATGTAAAAGTACAAATACATTACATCTAATAAGATCCTTAATAATGAGGGGATGGACAGCACTCTCTGTGTGTGAGGATTACTTGTAACACCACATTTTCTAATGGATGTGCAGAGAAAAATCCTCTCATCTCTACAAGTGGCACACCTTTTCTACAGCAGGTTGGACAAACCTAAGCCACTCAGCCTACAGTAGGGTAAGATCAGAGATTACAGGAGGCTGGGGCTGTGCCATATCGTATCACGTATTGTAAGAATTTTCACGATGTTTTTTGCACAATTTACATGTTTTTCTATGTGCATTTTTTTTGCAGAGCAAAAATAAGAACAAAACAGTTATTTTAACTGAATGCATTGAATGCAAAGTAGGGAGAACATGGGTAGAGAACACAGGTAGAGAACATGGGTAAAGAACATGAGTAGGGAACACGGGTAGAGAACACAGGTAGGGAACATGGGTAGAGAACATGGGTAGAGAACACAGGTAGGGAACATGGGTAGGGAACATGGGTAGAGAACATGGGTAGAGAACATCGGTAGGGAAAACACTAGGTTTACAACCCTACACAACATACTCCTTAGAACTCTGGGAACACACAGGACCATAACACCCATTCTACCCACACAGATATTGTATGTATATTTTTGGTGTGTGTGTATCTATCTATCTCTCTATCTATATATAGATACATAGATAGATACTGTAGATAGATAGATAGATAGATAGATAGATAGATAGATATACGGCAGATATTGATATATTTATATGAAGAGTTTAGTTCTAAATCGCTATATCTCCCTTTTTGGAAACATTCATAAGTCATGTTATTTAATTGAGTATTTCAGATAATATCAATAAAATTGCAGTTGTGTTGTTTTGATTGAGTAAAGATAAATCAAATAACAATAACCCAATTACAGTTCCACTAAAATTACTTGGAGAACAAAATTTTACAAAATGATTTATGAACATTCATTAAAATGGAGGTATACTGTATATATTTGATACTGTATATCATGTGTGTGTGTGAGTGAGTGATAGAGTGAGAGAGTTAGACTGAAAGACAGGGCCGGGAGAGGGAGAGGTGGGGTCGGATGTGGTGGGGTGGGTCTATTGTGAAAGTCTCAGTAGGAATTAGGCTGGAGGACTTAAAGACACATACGGATGCCTGTCCCTTTCATCGCCCTCCATAAGGCCAACACATCTAACCTCACAGACAGAAGGTGTCTGTATTTTAATACTTTCTCTCTGTTTCTTTCTGTCTGTCTCTCTCTCTCTCTCTCTCTCTCTTTCTCTCTCTGTCTCTCTCTTTCTTTCAAACCCTAAGCCCTCGGGCTGTCCTGACCTCTCGGTGACCAGTTCAAGCCCGTGTCAGATTTAATGGCAACAAAAGGGTGCCAGAGCTTTAGAGCTTGTTAAAGAGCTTTGTGCCATATAAGAGGAGAAGACAAGGCAAAGCTATATCTCTTATATGAGGAGGGAGTGGGAGACGTTTACAGATGAGACTAAATTAGACTTTCACTCATGCTAAAGAGATATGTGACAGGAGGGAGTGTTTGGGTGTGTGTGCTTGTGTGTGTGTGTCGTGTCTGTGTGTGTGTGTTTGTGTGTGTGTGTCGTGTCAGTGTGTGTGTGTGTGTGTGTGTGTGTGTAGGGGCGTCTTTCTTGACACCTTCTGTGTAGTGTATGTGGTACTGATGAGAAATTGGTAGCTGTGAGCATCATCAAGATAATGTCATGATATTTAAGAACATTTTATCATTTTTATTTTTAGGAACTCAAGAATATGAGTGTATTGCTGTAGGGTGCTTATAGCATTAGTTATGTAATCTTGAAGTTGAATAAAAAAAACAGCAGGGACCAGAGAAAATGTGATTAAATGTCTTCAGGTCCAAATCCACCTGCTGCAGCTGTGGAGGACATCATAGCCTACCATGTGCTTCTCAACACAGCCGTTCTGTACCCATTATGTCCCAGTATGCTTCATTACTTTCTGAGGGGGGGGGGGGGGGGGGCTAAAAGCAGTCATTCTCTTACTCCGTGGCCTGCGCCACCACTGCAGGTCATGCTAAAGGTGTTTAGATAAGCTGTTTATACAGCGATAAGATGAGGTGATGTCAGGTTTCCATGGTGAATAAATATTTGTCAGAGGACAAGCAGCTGTTTGTCAGGATGCCATTAAGTGACGTTGTGGCGTAGCACCTTCCTGCTAAGAGGGGCGACATTCCCTCGTCTCGCAGCGTTACCGGGCTTTTCCTGAAGCAAACTAAAACACTGAAACGCCTGGACAGGTGTGCGTATGGGTATAACACAGGACACACACACACACACACACACAAACACACACACACACACACACAATCACCCACACAAACTTTGTGTTCCTCAAGTAATTAGTTTTTTTTTCCATTTTTTTATGAACCACGAAGATGCGTATCACAACATTCATCAGCTGTCAATCAGGAACCTGAATTAGTCAACAAAAAGATAACATCTACAGCAGATTAATTTAACTCCAAGAAAATAAAAAAAGAAAAACAGTTATATTTTTTGAATATTTTAATTAATTCCATATCCTATTAATTCATTCCATATCATATCAATACATATTAGTCTAATATGGCCTACTGTTGATGTCTAATGATTTGTTTGTATGAGTGAGTGAGTTTTTTTGTGACCCATGTTTAGATATACCTAACGTCTGTCAAAATGAGAATTAGACTTAATTTACAGTTAAATATTTAAGAAATGGCTATGGTTTTGGGATAGTGACTATTTGTAATCCTGCATACATGGCAGTGTTGTGCATGTTTTCATCTTTTAGTTGATGTGTTATTACCTAATGTATGCCAATGGTGTCTCTGTGTAATCGCTCCGCTTCAATCCACTGGACTAAACAGATAGCTATTTGTGTGAATGAACATCTTTTATATCCTATTGGTTTTGCAGTGCACATAATATTTTTGCATTTTGAACATTTTGCATTTACTTACTGATTGTTACATTTTAGTACAGCCATCTTTTAGTGTTTCACTATGTTTTCACTATATTTATTCATTTTTTGTTTTTCAGTTCCTAAACGGTTGACCTTTAAAAAAATGTCAGTGTTCCAGTTGAGGCTGTTTAGATTTCTATAAATGGCACCTAATGTTATTGGACCCCTGTAGCAATGGATCATTAATTTGCCCCCAGCAGGGCGAGGGAAGTATGCCTGGTACACTGGGTATATCACTAAGTAGAGACATCAGGGCAGAAGTGTAAACATCATTTGGACACTGCAGTTTTTCTGCTCAAATGGGTTTGATGTTGATGAAGAGAGACCTTCTCTGAAAGTGCAACGATCTGCACTGAGCTTGATCGATGCTGCCAGGAAGGAGGGTAATTATCATGTGGCTAAGAGGAGAGGAGAGGAGAGCAGACTCCTACTGAAGCCATCCAGCGAAGCTGTTTCTCTCTCTCTCTCTCTCTCTTTCTCATTCTCTTGCTCTCTCTTTTGCTCTTTGTGTCTTTTTTCATACGCCAGATAACAGAGGCTATAAAGCTGGCATAAAGAAGATATGATAAGAACAGTCATATGTCAGTGGAAGTATCCATTTGAGATTGAGATTCAGTGGACCACTTTTCAACTATGAATTCAAAGAAAGAAAAGAAAAAAGATCAGGTTGAGATTCGATTTGATTTGATTTGATATTTCAGCATGACCTCTCCCAAAACCAATTTCTCCTGTATGTCATACACACTGGATGTGTCCCATTTCTTTAATAAACTCACCCAGTCTGCCACTGTAGGATCTACTGGTTTTTAGAAGCCCAGAGCTTTTCTCTCCTCTCCATTCAGTGTGCCCTTTTCATGTGTCGGATCTACAAGCGAAAGTGGAGTGGAGTAAATGTTAAATGCGCCCGCATGGACCATGTCTCCACCTGCCTGGGTTTTAAAAGGCTGTTTCTGCATCCATGCTCTTAGCTGAGTGGCATGCATTAAGCTGCTACAATGCTACAGTACCAACCCAGGCTGGCGATGCCCATCAAAGCCTCAGCATTCTTGTAGTAAGCTCATTCCATTTCTTTCTTTCTTTCTTTTCCTACCAGCACACATTTCGGAAGAGAGCGGCAGGCGATGGCAAGTGCTCAATCACTGTCGGCAGGAAATTGAAAGAAAAGTTATTCTTTGGGCCCCGGTGCCAAAGTGGCTCTCTGCCGATGACCAGCGGTGTGAGCGTGTGTGAGCGTGTGTCAGCCAACGGTGACAGAGTGTGTTTTCTTTCTTTTTTTTCCCCTTTTTCCTCCTGCCTTCTGCTTGAGAAGACTGCCTTTTCAGCACCGCTTGGCAAAAACACGTCGTCTGCGCCGCAACACTGAACATGCCCCTCTTCATCTCCAGTCACCCCCCACCCCCCTCGTGCACCATCACCACCACCGACCCCCCCCCCCCCCCCCCCCCATCCCCATCCCCATCCACACCCCCACCCCCCAGGCACTGTGGGGTCACTTTATTACAAAATGTAAAAATGCAGTCAATTTTATTTAATCAGCTGAAAAGGGAAAGTGTTTCCAGATCATTAATCAACTGCTCTCTCTCTCTCTCTCTCTCTCTCTCTCTCTCTCTCTCTCTCTCTTTCTCTCTCAATTTCTCCCTCTCTCTCTTTCTCTCTCTCTCTCTCTTGTTCCTGTGAACCGCTCTCTCAATCATTAAGAATGGAGGAGGAGAGAAGGGGAAGAAAAGGATATTAGACGTCTAAAGGTCTCTGTGGTTCCCAGGCCAGACAGGGGTTATTGCTAATGAGCGAAACTGAGCGCAGAGCGACGGCTAATGGGCAGCCCACCAACCCACGGCCAGCACCACCATTAGTGTTCCAGGGAGCTGCTCCGCGGACCGTTTCATACGGACGCAGCGTTTGATACATTTCAACTTTCAAAAAAATTTAATTTTCCCTGGCAAGTTGTTTAGAAGTTTTCCCGTGCTTGTTTGAAAAATTGACCTTTTGATTTTTAAAAAGTGATGGTGAAGAATGATTAAATATGACTGCAAGCTTATCTGAATATTTGATCTGAGGCGTGAGATGGGAATCCTTATGTGGAGGGAGAGTGGACATGCAAAGAACAGTTATTACAGCACACCCCCCCATCTTCCTAACCCTCCTCTTTGCCCACTTCTCTGCTTGTCATCCTCTCTTTCCTCCGTCGGATGTGAAGTAGTGTACCTCAAAAACCAGATGCCAGCATGCCTTTTGTGGGGCGCACAGCGTGAATGTTTCGTTGCTGACTGCCCACAGCCTTTGACCGCTATACCAGGCCATACCCATGCCGAGGGATTTCGGCAACGCCCATCGCTCCTGCTTAAATCATAGGCTGGTGTGTGTGTGTGTGTTGGGGGGGGGGGGGGGGTGTGCATGTGTATGTGGCGAGCCCCTGACAGCCAGTCTTGCAGCTCTTGAAGTGACTCTAATTGCGGTGAATGCACAGAAAAGCTGCACAGCGGCGTAATAACAGTGCGGGGATGTCCAATTGGTGTAACGCGTCCCGGAGCCATTCTTCCTGCAGCAGTCTCTCCCCGCCCGCTCCCATTTGATCACAGCTATTAGGACGCGAAGGAGAGGTGCAGCGCGCCATGCCAGTAAAAGCCTGTAGCAGTCCACAGCCTGCTCTCCGCTCCCCTCTGTTTCTTTTTTCCTTTCTTTCTTTCTTTTTTTCTTTCTTTCTTTCTTTCTTTCTTTCTCCCTCTGTCCTTCTCTCTTTTCTCTCTTTTGGCCTCTATTAATGCTGCTGTTCCAAAAAACAAGCCATTCATAGCTCTGTATCCTGCTGTAGCTTGTAGGGAATCTAACTACAAGTTATTATAGCAACGGATTGATGGGAAACCACTCACAGTATGTCCATCTAATGTGAGCTGTGTGTGTGTGTGTGTGTGTGTGTGTTTACTTGTGATGGAGAGAGAGAGAGAGAGAGAGAGTGAGAGAGAGAGAGAGAGATGTTGTGGTCTTGGTGGGTTGAATATTCCCTGTACTTTTTTTTCTCTTTTTCTTCTTTTCTTTCTTTTTTTTGCTAAGAGGCTTCCGTTATGGTGGTATGGCCATTTTATCATCCCTTTTGTTGTGCTTTGCAGGAGAGTGCTGCCACCATGGAAACCTCAAAAGCATTAACATACCAAGCTAATATTTCTGTTATTGACTAAGGTTAAGAGCAGAGGGGCCTAATGTACTACTGCGACTGAGGCGGAGGCTCACCACTGCCGTTGCGTTACCTGCCAGGGGCTTTTAGTGCGTCCATAAAACCTCAAAATGCACAAGCGCTTACAAAATGAGCATATGAACAGACAGTGTTCCACCGTAAACCATTACAAGCCATATGTAGTATGTGATTACAAAGGACATGCGGTCCTACAGTATGTCACCAATGCGAAGATGAAAGCAGAGAGGAACATGTCTTTCAGATAACGCCATCATGTCTAGATTACTTTGATAACTGGAACTCTTATCAAAGGTTTTAACCCATTTAAAAGATTGAACTGCCATATTACACATGGATTACCATAAGATAATAATGTTTGTTTTACATTTATTGTATTTGTTTATTTAAAAAAATTTCAAAAACGTATTTAGAAAATTATAATTTGCAGCACAAGCATTTCCCTATAGTTAGTTTTTCTCTTTTCTGAACCATTTTGAAATTGTGATAAAGACAGCACTTTAAGGATTCATAAAAAGATAGGTATTTTACAGGTATTTTATTTTAAATAAAACCGGCCTGGTTGTCCATGGCTGTTCAGTGGAAGTATAGGCATATGCAAAGAGGAAGAGTGGGAGGCTGGAGGTTGGAGCTCAGACCCAGGGGCTGATGGGGGACCGGAGGTGGACCCTGTGTCAGCCGGGCTGAGGCCGGCTGGCGGTTGTGGCTGTCAGACACGAGAAAGCCTCCTCGCAAGGTCAGAGCCACTGAGTGTGTAATGAAGGGTAGGCAGAGCAGGAGCCATTACCCACCCCCCCCCCCCCCACACACACACACACACACACACCACACCCCACACCTCACACATACACACACACACACACACACACCAACCAGCAGCCCTGACAGTCGGGACGTGCACTGACCTGGCAGTCTAACAAATGGAGGGGAAAAACGTGCGCTGAGAGATGTAAATTCCTGCAGCAGTCCCCCTCCAACATCACGGCCCCGGAATGCAAGGCACTGACCCAAACGGAGCGGCTTCACCCAGATAAGAAATGATGGCGTGGGGAGTGGAGGAGGTGGAACAGGAAGGGGGGGGGGGGGTGTGCAGGTGGGGAGGGCTTTTGTCAGGATGAAGCCTGGTGTGCAAAGGAAAGGGTGTGTAAAAGAAATTATGATTACTGTGAATAAATGAGGTGTCACGCTGAGCAAAATATTACTGTCAAATAGACTTCTGTGGTTTGCCGTGACTGACAGCTGCTACTGAATGCTGTGCCGCTGGGTTTTTATGTGGTCCTCGGGTTCTTACTGTGTGTGTGTGTGGGGGGGGGGGATGTGTGAATGTTTGTGCAAGTATTTTTTTCTCAGTGGTTTATTCTTGAGTGTATGTTTATAGCTCTGTTTGTGTGTGTGTGTATGTGTGTATGTATGTGTCTGTGTGTGTTTGTGTGTGTGTGTGTGTTTGTGTGAGTTTGTTGGCGAATAATACATTATCATAGAGCCATTCAAATGAAATGAAGGAAAGTCACACAGCAGAGAGGGATCTAAGATTATGTTATGTTTTAACTGGGATTTAACACCTTTCAATTCAATTTATTTGATTAAATTCTCTCTCCCTCTGAGTCTCTTTCTCTCTCTCTCTCTCTCTCTCTCACACAAACCCACACACACACACACATACACACAATCAGGGTGGCTACATATGCAATACATATACAGTACAAATGCAAAATTGATATTAACAGTACAAATAAAATGGAGACTTGCGGTTTGTTTCAGATGAATACCCCTACACTCCCCTCCCACCTAACACTCAATATCTTCATTCTCATTGACCTTTTAACAGTCCTGTGTATCCACTGGCCTTGGGAATTTTGCTAGGTGCCAAAGCTGGGCTTGTGTGAAAACAGTATGCCCAGGAGACCCTGAAGGAAAGCATATCGACAGAGATCCCCAGCTCTGTTTTAGGCACACTCCCAAGGCTTACGCCGAACCCTAAGCCACTTTTCCTTCTGTTATTTTGTTATTTTTTATATCTTTCTTTTGTTTACTCTTTGCAAAAAAATAAATAAAGTGAAATGGCCAAGCAAATGTAAAAGTCAAAAGACCAAAAAAAACAGTGAGCTAATTCATTTATTTATTATTATTATGCTTTGCATTGGATTGCATCATAATGAATTGCAGTTGCAGTTGACTTGGTTGTAAAGTTGGTGGATCGCTCAGTGTTGTGGGTGAGCTGGATCTGAGCCGCATCAGGGCCGAGTCTGAACCGAGTCCTCCTCTGTCTGGGGGTGTTCTGATTATCAGCCACAGTGAGATCTCCCCTGGTTAACCTAAGTGTTCCTCTTTAATTTGACGCCTTAATCCTAGAATTATGACTGATTATTTCCGAATGTGTCCCGCTGAAATGATCACATCAAAGGGAGAGTCTGCAAAGGATATGTGGTGTGGTGAGGGGATGAATTTTTCATTTTGGGATGAACTTCATGGAATGGATTATTCCTTCATAACTTGATGGCCCACTGGAAGTGTCTTGTATATGTGATTTATTTGATTTCCATCTCATACCCTGAAAGCCATTTTGTTATTACAACAGATCTTGAAAAAAATGAAGACAATCACTCAGTCAGTCTGTACACATTCGCAGGAATTAGTAAAGGAAAGATTGAAATCTCACAATGTTATTCTCATATTCTGCAGATAGCCAATATGTAGATGGTTTTTCACTCCAGCGATTGGTTTGGCTGATGTCATGACCTTTTTTTTTTATACTGTTATTAAACCTCTCCAGTAACCTTTGCTAGAAATGCGTTAGCAATGCATTTTGTGCTTGCTTCTATGATTCCAGCTTTCTCTGTCCAGCATTGAGCTTTCAGTCATATGCAGTGGAGAATACCAAAGCATGCAGTAAGGGTAAGGACTAGTGCAGAAACAGGATTCAGACGTTCATGCATTTCCAATTGTTTTCCAATGCAAAATTACAAACTACATTTGAAATCCTTCTCTTTTGGTTCAACTCACTTACAGTATCTTAGCAAAGCTGTCACGTCCATAACGGCAACACAATGCCATGGTATTTAGTTTGGCGTTATGGACGTGACGGTTTTGCATGGACTTGCCCACTGTGTCATTAGCACTGTGTGCTTTTGTAGTGTATGTGAGGTACTGTTTTTTTGAGATGGACAACGGAGAAAAAAATATTGTTTTTATCAAATTTGACAAATTTCGATGTTACAGTTTAATAACTGTTAAATGACATAGTAATTTGTGTTAATAACTATTTCTCTGGCTCGGTCCTGTGCTTCATTTTAAAATAAAGTATATAACTGTATTTAGAACAACCCTCTCTTTTCCAAACAACAGGAAGCTTTTAACAACAACACACACAGGCATGAAAATGTATTTGAAATACCCACTTCACAGGCACTGACAATTCAATTTTAATAGTGTGAAAAGCTGGCAGCGTCAATTGGCTGCTGTCATTTACATTTATCTCTGTGAGAAGCACGAGACAGCCACAGCAATCTGCTCCCTCCTGATGCTACGGACCAGGCTGCCTCTGTTGGCCTGTTCACTGAGAGTATCGGCTTACACCAACAGCGCCCGACAATAGATTGTGGCTAAGGCTGACAAGACCTTAGGGAAGAGTCAGTGCCCTTTGCCACCATATGGCTTCGGAGGAGTCCCTCACCTGCAGTGGCATATCACAGTGACTGAGAAAGGAAACGGGATGAGAGAGAAGAGAAATAGAGGAGAGTACAGGAAGGGGAAGAGTGGAGAGGAGAGGGGAGGAGAGAAGAAGAGTGGAGAGGAGAGGAGAAAAGTGGAGAGGAGAGGGGAAGAGAGGGGAGGAGAGAAGTGGAGAGGAGAGGGGAAGAGAGGGGAGGAGAGGGGAAGAGAGGGGAGGGGAGGAGATAAGAAGAGTGGAGAGGAGAGGAGAGAAGTGGAGAGGAGAGGGGAAGAGAGGGGAGGAGAGGGGAAGAGAGGGGAGGGGAGGGGAAGAGAGGGGAGGGGAGGAGAAAAGTGGAGAGGAGAGGGGAAGAGAGGGGAGGAGAGAAGTGGAGAGGAGAGGGGAAGAGAGGGGAGGAGAGGGGAAGAGAGGGGAGGGGAGGAGATAAGAAGAGTGGAGAGGAGAGGAGAGAAGTGGAGAGGAGAGGGGAAGAGAGGGGAGGAGAGGGGAAGAGAGGGGAGGGGAGGAGAAAAGTGGAGAGGAGAGGGGAAGAGAGGGGAGGAGAGGGGAAGAGAGGGGAGGGGAGGAGATAAGAAGAGAGGAGAGAAGAAGAGTGGAGAGGAGGGGAAGAGTAAGTAGCGGATGGGGGAAGTCCACTGTGACTCTCATCCCTCCTCTCACCCCAGAAACCCACTGATCTGTGAAGGACGGCCCAGAAGAATGACAAGCTCACAGCAATACTCACCCTTAGTGACCGATACAACTGTCGTTCCCTTCCCTTTAGCCTGTTGATTTGTTTTTATATATATATATTTTTTTTTTGTGCAATTTTATTTAAGTAAAATACAACCCCAGGGGGTACAGGGGCCACTTATAATGTATCGTTCATGCTGGCCATAAAGGGGAATCATTCATAGCTGACAGTGGAGGAACAGTGAAGTGTCTAAAAGGGGAGCAGGCATTCACGACCCCACCCCACTGCAGAACTGTCTCTAGCCCACAAAGGGACTTCCTGTGGCTGAAGGGCCAGCTCCTGGGCTTATTACCACTCCGGCTCTGGAGAGTCTTCAAGCCCCTGGCTGTAATGAAGACCTCTTGAATGCACTGGGAGTCTCTGCAATTCAGTACAGATTGTGTCTTTGCTCTGATACCTGAAGTACCACCAAATGACACAGTGTTTTGTTGGACAATTGAATAATTCCATGCCCACCCCAAGGCCTAGTATGTCTTGATAGGCCAGGTTTGTTTTCTTTTCATATATTTTTTTTTTTTTTCTGGGGATTTTGTCCGGGATAAGGATCATTGATATGAGGTGTATTATTCACAGAAGGGGGGAATGAAGGGGGAAACATCAAATGCAAGCCTGAGAGAGCAACATTGGATCAATTTGATATGATTACGAAGACATTGTCTCTAAAAGCTGGCTGCCACACTCACAAATTAGACTGGAGGAAAATTATACTTGGTATGGATTATGTGAACATAGGCATGATTTTTGTCTCCAAAATGTAAAACAGTCTTGCATTTTGATCCTGGTTTGTTGACCTAAGGAACATATACTTGAATTAATCTGATAATGAAAATGCCAGTGATATCTTTGATCTTGCATGCTTCATTAGATGTTTGATTTCTACAGAGGCCCTGGCGAAACATAACTTCCAAAGAGGCCGGCACAGGAAAGTAAAGTTAGACTGGGAATTAGAAGGGTATTTTGGAAATGTAGAATTAAGGAAAAATATACAAGATTAGCAAATATGCATGTTATGTCAGTAACATGTACCTAGTCCATAAAGCATTACATTCATACATGTCTTCATAAGACATCATGACTGACGTAATATGTATTTTATGTTTACTTATAAATAGTCCACACTCAACACTCGATGAACTACTTCAATGTTGTAGTCGAAGCCCTTTTAGCTTGAAGTATCACATATTCACGTTATTTTGAAAACTTGTATAAAATTGTATATGGGTGAATAATAAACATTTTATGTAAAGGCAAAGGCCTTTACTGTATGTATAGAGAAAAGAAGCTTTATTATACCAATTGTTATGAGGCATTATAAATACTTAATAAATGTTTATGATGCTCATAGTAAGAATCAACAACGTGTCTTCAAGTCAATTATGAAAAAATGAAAGAAAATTGTTTTAGATTTTATGACTGCCATACCTTTTGTGATTAACAACTTTTCTGAGGATTTTATTTCACTAGCATTGAAATAATGTCAAGTTAAATTGAAAAGGTCAGTGGTGTTGAATCTTTGGTACAGTCTTGCCACTACTCAATGCCATTTTCACAAAATGCTTCATAAGCCTACATGTAAACTGTGAGCTACGTTTCTACATTTGTGGTTAGCAATTGGTCGGTAAGACATGCATTAAACCTTTCACCAACCTACAATCCTGTTTTAGGAAGTCAACATGTTTAGCTCCATTTCTTATTGCCGTCAGCAACATATTTTGGGTGTGCTAATGTATCCTGTTTCTTTGCCAAGGGAGGTTGCTTTGATTGTACAAAGATCAGTCGGACAAGGTGACCTGCCCCATGTCCTTGTTTGGCAATGGATGGTGTCACAAGTTGGTACACCTTACAATAGATTTTTGATCCAGTCTGTAAGGAATAAACAGTTCTTTACAAAAAAGTGGAAGTTCAATTAAGCTAAATCATTTGGGATAAAACCTATACATTATAGGTGCAGCCATATGAAAGATTTTTTAGCACACAATGATTCATGTCAAGCTATTTGTATTGTTCCTCCTTTCCACACACAGACATGCCTTCTGTGGCATTATTATTTATTCATATGATTCACACTTGGGGATCCAGCTTTAAGCGGTTATTATGAACTAAGCTTTTTCACACCCTAATCTGCTTTTGTTCTTCATGTCGAGAATTATTCTCTTGAGCCCAGATGCTCCATCTCTGTCCCTCTCTGAGCTGACCCTTGCTTTGGCCAGGGCAGCCACAAAAGGAACCCAATAAGCACCTTCCTTCAACTCTCAAATGCAATCGAAGGTTTTAATGATCTGAATGGCATAAAATAACCAGCTGCAATTATTGATGTTGTCATCTTTTGGCATTATTATTTCCAGTCAGCTACTTTTTCTTTGTCTTCTTTTTGATCATAAGATTTTAGAATGTGGTGGTGGTGGTGTGTTGGGGTGGTGGAGGGGGGGCCATAGTTTGTTTCTCTACTGTAATGTTGACTGTCATTCTTTCCTGCTAATGGATTTAATTATTCTTATTAAGGAGTGATTATGAGTAGCATGGTGCGGTCGTCCCTTTGTTTTGCCTTGTGGCTGATTAAAGGCATGGAGTGAGTACATTTGCCTCTCAGCAGCCTGTCTTCACGGACCCCACCACACAATTAAGGGCTAACTAGATTATTGGGCTTTGCCTCACAAAATTAATGACAAAAGGATGGAAAATATAAATAGTACATGTAGTACAATTTTTGAAGAAATAATTTATCTTCAAATATTACTGTGGCATTCTAAATATATTGAATTAAAAAAATATTAACATAACATTTTTGCCAAATGTTAGTAATTTTACATCAGCAATTTCCCCCCAGTCTTGTTTTAGAGACATTGAATGGTCCAGTGAGGCCACTAGGCCAGCTCTAAATGACTGAACAATGATACCAAAGGAATTACATCGTCTCTAAATTTGACATCCTCTCAATGACAAAATAAATGTAACAGCATTTCTGTCATGAATTTATATTGCATTGAGATTTTTCACCATTATACTGTACACAAGCATTAGTGATGTACAGTGACCCGGATCAGTCCTCCCTGTTATTTGTTACACATGTAATGTACCTCTCAAATTCTAGTCTATATAGACTGTCAGTTGCAGTGTGCGGGTCCACTGAAGATCGGGGTCGCGAGGCTTTTAATTGATCCTGCGCATCAGGTCGCCTCTGGCCGTGCCAGGGACCTGGGTCAGTCCCCTGAGCCCAGCCTACACCAGAGGGCAGTCTTACCCCAACTATGCTATCCGTTAAAGCATCACAATGACCCAGTCCTAATTCAGGTTTTCCACATCTATGGGAGACATAATGGATCTGTGAATAAGGAGAGAGCTGATTAGAAATCATTTATGTTTATGAACTGTCATTATTGTCTCTCCGTAATGTCATCATTGTAGTGGAGCCATTCCTCACACATTTTTTTCCAACCTTTGCATTACATGGATCAAATAGCCGAAAGTGCAATGAAAGCTTAGAACAAAAGGAAAATTTGCTAACAATTGAATAAGGCTCCCACAGATTAGAGCTTCAAAAAGTGCCTGTCTGTAGAAATCAATGAGTAGCACACTCTCAGGCTAATTTAATTCAAAGCTAGCATGCCTCACTGTGCCACCACTTGCATTATCTCCTTATCACTGTCAGCCTAATGCAGGGACTAGCACAAAGGCAGCGTTTGTTTCCCACGTTACGGCCGCGGCTTTTCTCTCAAGGCGGGTTTCAGGTCTTGCGGTTCTGGTAGAGTAGGTACCATCGGAGCACCACCTCACACAGTGGCTACGCAGCCCTGCCTGCTGACTGGCAGTGGGGCAGTTTCCCCTCCTGAGACCCAGGGCCCCCCTTATCTGCCTTGTCCCTTTGTTAGACAGTGAGCCCAGCGAGCATATTGCCTGGAGCAGTCACTTTTAAAACTTGTGGCAGAAATCGTGCCTTTTCTGTCGTGTCACTTTGCCCTCTGATAGGGGTAATCGGTGCTGCCATGGCACGGGAAAAATATTTTACCACGGACACAAATGGATAACAATCGCACCTGTGAAGCAGAGTGTTTGTTTCAGCAAATATGTAAGAGGGAGCAAGCATTTCTTTTGTTTTGATAAATATTCCAGTTATCAGGCAAACAGAATTGAAGATTAATTGGTGACTGGTGGATAAGAAAGGGGGCAGAACTGTTTACATTTTGTTTGTGATTGCGAGATGTGAAATACCTCATGTGCTACCCAGTACCCAAGCACAGCGTGGCACATCCATCATGTTTCAACCCTAATTAGACACTGATAAAGACTTTGTAAACTTCAGTATGAAAAAAAAAAAAAATACATAGCCAACACTTGAAGATGCTGTAGTCATCCAGGTGAATGTAATTACTTGTGTGAATTTCCCAACATCAAAAGGAAATTAAGACAATTTTTCTATGCATAGTTAATGTCGAGTGAATACTCAATATAATTTCTGCCTGTGACTTCATTACAGACAGGTATTTTCAACAGTATTATTTGACTGTGACAAAACCTTGGAGGTATTTGATTTGTGTGCTGTTGCATTGGAAGAGGAGAGTGAAAACAGTGGATAAGTGTGGCACGTCAAGGGCACACCTCCTTTGGTGATGGGGGCACTTGACAGTGGTGTGCATTTACCTATTTTCAGACATGGCAGCTACTGTAATGGTTTTCACAAGGAGGTGCCCAAAGATTAGAAAATGAGATGCCATTTCAATGGCTCGTTTAAGAGTAGTATAAAGAGACAAACTGATATGGCCTTGTCTTGTACCATCTCATTGTGGTTATTATTGGGAAAAGCTCTCTTTAAGTGTCTCTGTTGTAGAGCGAAATAGTGGACAGACAATCTATACCTGACAGAGTGCACTCAACTTTTATTTTGTAATGACTGCAACAAATAGCAGCATATTTGGAGTTTAAAAAGCTGCGCTTTGTAAACATCATCCCATATCATGACTAAGGATCAAAAACATCAATTTCTTTGGAACGGGTAAAACTATCTTTATATATCCTTTAAAATATAATTTTCTGATGTTAAGCATATTTTGCTAACTGGTGGTCGATTTGGGCTAATTATGTGACTCAGGTTATCAGGGTTGTCTTATTAGACTGCTAGTACTGGTGCAACTGTACCATTCGGTGGTCCAGGAGAGAGAGAGTTATTGCTCGGAAGCATACCACTGCTTTTGTTGCTCACTATTGTCTACAGTCTATAGAAAAAAGGGAATTGCCATGATGAGTGTACATAGTGTAGTATTTGTGTATTGGCGTGGCAAGGGAAGTTTTGGCTTAAATATTGATGATAAGGATGAATGTGCTGATGCCGAAATCTCTCAACCAATCAAATAGCTTTTGAAGGTGGAGTTCTGAGTGGAAGTTGATGAAGAGTACTTGTCTCAAGTCATGGGTGGGTGGGAACAGAAAAGCTATTCTTAATTCAGAGTGAGAATTGACAATCTACTCACATATTTTCATGGAGATGTTGTACTAGTAAGTTGTTGTGAATATGAAGAACTCCAAAAATTACCTCAAGATTATTCAATAGCCATTGCACTGTTCCCCGACTTAAAGGGACACCAGGCAAGCTTGATGCTTTTTCTCTACGAAACTCCCCCTCGCTTGGTCTGAAGCTCTTTTCCTTTTCTTTGCATCATCCGTCAAGGGTTTTCGCTGCTTCTTCGCTGGCTCTGCCATTATACACACGTTTGCAACAATCGCTAGTGTTTCGTTGGCCTGCCTCTGTGCTGTATGCAGGATGTAAACTGATCCTGCTTCGGTCGGCTGGTACGATACACTGAACTTGCAAGCGGGATATTCTTCCTACAGGCAGTAGGGGCAGGTGAGAGAGTCTTCATTCGCCCTGTAATGAGTCATTTAACCATGCATATACCGACTTACGAAGATGAGTAATTAACACGAAAACGTTGCCTGGTGTCCCTTTAAGATTTAATGAGATAGGAATTAAATAAAAGAGTGCAACATCTCAAACCTGAGGTTATATCGGTTCACTTCCAGGTCAGAGGTTATCATTAACAGAAGATGGCATATTGGCTTCCCTTTTGTTTGCTCAGGTTAACAAACAACCGATGCAACACTGACTGACTCCTGACATTTTGGTCAGGGGCTAATTAAGGAAACAGAAACCAATTACTTTCAAGATGCAGACCAAGTAGGCCTACACACACAGGCAAACACACACACAGAGCAAGAGAGAGAGAGAGAGAGAGAGAGAGAGAGAGAGAGAGAGAGAGACTCAAATAACATCTGGCACATAGTGCACCAAAACTAGATAATTTTCCACCTGAAGACAAAAAGTCCCCACCTAATTGCAATTAGCATGAGGGAATTAACCCCAGTCTGTTAGCAGTGGATCAAACAAGTATACAGAATATTCTTAACCTCTCACAACATGACCTGTCAATATTGTGTGTACACATTCATAATCACAGCCTGAGTAAAAATCATACTAGCGTTCTATAGGATGGACTGTTTTAGGCATTCAAGGAATGCAGTCTCTTGAATTTCCCCTTGGGGATTAATAAAGTATCTATCTATCTATCTATCTATCTATCTATCTATCTATCGATATATCTATCTATCTATCTATCTATCTATCTATCAGTCGAAAGATAATCTATGAAATATTACGGTGGGTCCTGTCACTGTCATTGTAGATTTTTATTTACTAGTGTGCTAATGACAGGTATTGACAGAGTTGCTTAAAGTGTTATTAACATGTTAGTAACTATAATGAATGTGCATATAATGCACGGTATCTGCTTTATTAATCTGTAACTAATTCATGGTTGGACTTTAGTGATGTACACATAAGCCCAACTTTCATGTTTGTGTCTGTGTAGACAGATGCCACACTTTTGATCTAATTTGACTTTAAATTGGTGAGGCATAATGAAGGAAAAGTACTGTAATTTGCTCCTGTGTGGATATACATGAGCCCTGACCCTCTTCAAAGCACACAAAATACCATTGGATGAGGAGAGGTGCCCCAAAATAACGCCATTTTCACACAATGAAGTCATTTTCGGGTGAAGGCCCGGGGACTGAAATCAGGACAATTTTCTTATTTTTCCCCTCTCCTTCTTTTTCTCTGCGAAGAGAAGAAAAGGCATTGTTTCATGTGTATGTCTTGTTGACTATTCAGGGCTTTTTAAGAGGTAAAATAAGCTACATTGAGATTCAGCTGTCAAAGTCTGGTCATCCCCACTGTACAATGAATGTGATTATTCCGATTGGGCATTTGACCTGTGCCAAACAAGGCCTCATAGATGAAGCTTCTCCTATGCCAATGTAGTTCTCAATGATCCAAAACATAAAACCCTTGACCAAAATGAAACATTAAAACAATATATTCACTCTGATATTATTGATATTAAAGTTGCCATTTACCTGATTGTGACATTGATTCCTTTGTTTTCTTGCTACGTAATAATAAGTAATATTTACACACACTTTCACACACACACTTACACACATACACATACACGTACACACACACACACACACACACTAACACACACACAAACACACTTTGAGTTGATTAAAAGGATTTTTTTTCAAAGACGAAAAGATGGTATATAGGTACTACACACACACACAATCAAACATTCACACACACACACAAGCAAGAGCGAGAGCGAGTGAATGAAAAGCCTAACAACCGAGTCGTGGGGTACAGATGCACCAATATAGCCTTTGATTAATTTCTAATTACAGTTTTTGTGGCAGGAAGCAAAACTATATCAGTTTCTTAATGGCCATGTCGCTTTCAGTGCCTAGCAACCAGCCATTCCATTGTGTTGTACGCTGTCTGAGCTTTCCAAGAGACAAAGCCTGGATTCTTGCCTTGTTTCGAGGCGGGTGGTGGTGGTGGTGGTGGTAGTGGTGGTGGTGGGGGGGGTGGGGGGGTGTGGGCATTTATTCTGCCCCCCTTACCAAAAGCCAATAAATCAGTCTTAATACTGTGAGGCTGTCTGCTCGTACAGACCGTCTGAAGTGATGCATGAAGTATGACATTAGGACCTGACAGAGGAAATCATTTGGCTACCCCAGGAGTAGAGCGCAGGGCCTGTGTTCCACTGGTCTCACTGACAGTCTGTATTGATTTGATACCTGCCTCCGTCTGTTGCCGTTGTCTTGTGGAGGTAATGTACATTATGTACATTCATCACTGACTGAGGGACTTTGAAATGTTCATATGGATCTAAAGTATCAGGTGAACCTGTATGTATGGAAACTAGAGTGTCCTTCATCTTTGTGACCTCGGATGGTTGAATGATTTGCGGAGATGTTCGCATTATGGACTGAATAGCTGTTGAAAAAGAGCTGGTCCTCACAATAACTCTCTGCCTTCATATAAAGAATTCATTCAAGACATGCAGAACACACATAATGTCTTTAGATTCTGGTTTATTCACCCTGGTGAATGAAGAAGAGAATCAATGTAGGCCTTGTATAAAAGCAACCCAACACACCAAACGATAAAAAGTTCACCAATTTATAGAAAAGGCATAACGGCCATAACATAATTGAAACCAAATCTTTGGTTGCCCATGTACAATAGCATGATCCACATATATAGCATATTGAACTACGTACAAATAAAAGAGAACTGTCCTAAACATGCAAAAAACCATAGAGATTAAGATAGAGGCCCATGTAACTGATTATACTTTAAGATCAAATGACCCATTCCAAATGTACACCCAGATGACCCCTGAATCCGAACCATTCAATTACAATCCCAGACATTTATTTATTTATCTATTTATATGGCCGTGTTTCAATAGATCACATCATTAGCAATATGTCACTGTAATTGAAAAGATGTTAATGCAATGCTTCCCTGACCAGGAATGGACAGCGGGTGTTCTTCAAATTAGGCTCCTCAGTGGTCACTAATTTGGCGCACATGAATCAATACCAATATCAATAGAATGTTGTGGCCTTTTATTTGTGCCAGAGATTTATTTGAGCGGGGGACTTAAATGCTTGGTGGTATATTTGACTTTTGAGTCAAGGGTCATAGGATGGGTCACAGGAGCATAATGTGATTAATCTTACTAGTGGTGGGGCAATAGATTTTCTTCACATGATACTGTTGGGGTATCTTGAGGTGTCATTAGAAGCGGCTTTGAAAGCTTCACATAGAGACCTAGTGAGAGCGAGAGACCTAGTGAGAGCGAGTGGATCTTTGCACACTGTATAGGTTAATATCGGACGCATATAAAGTGTGATAATGCACATTTTTCAGTACACCGTCTGAGTGTTCATACTCTAGTAAAAGTGCTATAAGTTAACCTGAGGTGAAAAACGTGCCTTAGAGGAGTTTAGCCTCTCCTGAATGAGTGGGAGATGACACCGTAAAAGCAGTCTATCTCACCCAAACATGAAATCTGCATTTAGGTCAGAAACTCTGCCATATTAAATGACAGACCTTGCTCTTGATATCTGCACCAATAACCATCTCAATCACAGGCAAGATAATATATAAATAAATTAGAGGGAAAAAAATGCATTTCCTTCAAGAGAAAAGAGGCCTGTGTAATGTTAGATGCCGGTAACTGTATGGGAGTCTGGAAGAAAAGAGACGAGACAGTGAGAGAGAAGCACACGCGTGTCCTAGCGTCGTCAGCTGAGCCGCAATGCTTTTTCATAACCTGCACCCCCTCCCCCACCCCTATCCCCATGTACCCCCCCCCCCCCCCCACACACACACACACACAACCCCCTCCCGCTAAACCGCCGGCAGACGTCTGACGCTGAGAGTGACGGACCAGTCTGCAGGTGGGCCGCCAGCTAAGCGGACGCCTCCGGTGAAGTCTGAGGGAAGTGGTGGAACTGCCTGAGATGGTGATGGCGGTGGTGGGGGGTTTGAGTTGAGGATGGGGAGGGTCGGGGGGTGGTGGTGGTGTTGTAGGGGATGGGTTGACGGCTGTGACAGATAGCCCCATGTCGGAGCGCTGGAGTCAGAGAACCTGCTGGCCCTGCCTCTAGGGAAGCCGCTGGCGTGGCCCTAATGTGGCGACGGAGCCGCGGGCCCGGACTCACATTCACATGCCTGTAACCAGATCACTGCACGCCTCGGCGCTAAAAAGCTAACAGTCTGGACTCGGAAGGCGTCTGTGGTCAGGACACCCCCCCATCACCCACCAACCCGTCCTCCACCTCCACCCTTTATCTCCGTTTCCTTCTCCTGCTGCCAAAGCGAGGACCACTATCATTGTTAAGTGAGACAAATAAGTTTCCCGAGAATAGCATCAAGCATTATCTACAGTTTCAAGGCTTTTTGAGGGAGGACAGTCTTCCTTATGTATGCATTACTGGCATAGGAAACAAACGTTTCAGGAATCGCAGGATGTTTTCAGTGTTAGTGTACACAGCTTGCAGATCTGTTTTTAAAAAAAAAAAAAATTTTTTAAATTTGGTATATAACTGATATTTTATCATATGATTCATGCCTTTGAAAATAATCTGATTGCTCAAATTAAAAAGGTTAGACCCTTAAGATCTGTAATATTTCTAAAACAATGAGGTGGAAACCTCACAACAACACATACTGGTGTAGAATGACCATGAGGACTGTGGTCTGGCACAATGTATTTCCAAATTCCAACAGCTGTAAACAAACAAAAAAACAAGTGTCAAGTGGAACTCTACTACCTTTACCAGAGAGGGTTAAAGCTGAGCTAATCAAGGATCTTTGCCTTTACCTTAACATATATTTACTAGGATAATATCGAGTTTTGAGGTGAAAAACAATGGCAAAACATAATAAGAATCAAAGGTAACACTCCATAATAAGGTGCCATAATAAATAGCAAACTAGTAATTACCTAACCCTTTGTTAATATTTGTTAATTGTTACTAACATATCTATTTGGCACAAGTTAATAGTTTTTTTAATCATTAATTAAATATTAGTTGTTTGCATAAAATCTGTATGTTAATGTTTTAGCAAATCTATTAACTAATATTGTATTATATGTGTTAATAGTTAACTAAATGTCTTTTTGGCACTAATTAACAGTTATTTCTTGCATCATTTAAATGTTAAATGTTTATTTGCAAACTATATGTTAATAGAAAAGTTAATGACTTATTATTATTTAACTAATTGTTATTAAACTGTGCTTCTGCCTATCCCAATATGTAATAGATAGATAGATACTTTATTGATCCCCAAGGGGAAATTCAAGAAAAAAACATGGAGCTACCTTGACATGCTGCCACTGTTGTCGGCGCCGGAACCGCTTGCAATAAAGTTGGTTAAGCTTAATTAATATATTAGTAGTATATAGCTATAAGCGTGGGGCCCCTTATAATAAAGTTATTTAAGCTTAATTAGTGCTGCCGCGATTAGTCGACTTAGTCGACCTAATCGACCATGAAAATTAGTCGACGGCAATTTTTTTAGTCGAAGAGTCGGTTTACTATTGACCGCCTATTTATTTTTGGTCTCACACGGCTGTAATGTTATATTAACTCTATGTTATTAACTCTTGAAAAGTACAATGACTGTCTTTGGATGTTAAACAGGCTACTAAGACTTTGGCATGTTTTAAACCCCACTATGCACGCAAGTGTTAACGCCAGGAGCAAAGCTGCGTGCCTGCCTGCTTTCAGCGCAATTAATTATTAGGCAGAGCTAAGTGGGGGGAGCTAAGCTAGTAGGTTACGCTAGTCCAGAGTCTGACTAATATAGTAGCCTATTGTGGAAATTGAAATAAATGAAGTGAAGTGTCTCACGTTGACAACGCAACGGCGTGTCATTACTGTAATTCATTCATACAAAAAAACGTTAAACCGAACATGCCGCCGCCCGTGATATCAACAATCAAGGTGCGCGTCATTTCCCATGGTCAATAAGTCACGACGCATATTTTTTTTAGCGTTCAAGCCAACTGATAAAGTGAAGTAACCTATGTGGTAAGACGCGCAAAGTGCCTGTAGCCTACTTGTTTTGAACATGCTGATGTTAGGCTCATTTGCAAAGTCCTCAACTCCTGTCGCCTTTCAAAGTCCAGCGTTTCTCAAACTATGGGCCGCGCGGACCAGCACCGGCCGTAACGTGGACATTGCTGGTCCGGAGCCGCGGGGTGAAATTATTCCCGGGGCTTCGTCTGATAATTTGCTGCGCAATTGATCAAGGAACCGCGGACCGACAGAAAAAGAAAACACACTTTTCTGCAATCAGTATGAATTACTTGCTAATTTGGTGTCATCAAACATAGAGGCATACAATTAAATGGTGGTATGAGCGTTCATTCAATGCGCGAGAGAAACTGAAACCACTTCATAACGTTGGTAGCAAATCTCCAATTCAACCTATTGGAAAGCTATTTAATTATGAAACTACATTTAATAGAACAATGTGGATTTATGCAACTTCCATAAAAACAGAGCACAGACTATAATACACTACCTAGAGTATTGTATAGTCAAATTTGAATAACGTGGCCAAAAGCTTGTGGCATAATTAAATATGTAAATATTCTTTCCATTTGCCTACCAGTATATGATGCTTGCATGAGGGAAACATCCCAAAACGATGACACCCATATAATTGCTGTTGTTTTGAGAAGTATTTATCATGCAACCATGCAAAAGCAATGGAACTATTCTAATTATATTTTACATTAGTAAAGCAGTCCTCTGATGTGCATGTTTTCAAACTTTTTGTGAACAATGTTAGCACTTTAAACACTGGCTGCTTCGAAGTGCATGTATAACAATATAGCATAACAATAATAATTGTGATGTGATATAATGATAATTTGATGGGGGGTGGGTTCATGTAGGTGGGCCCTATGACCCCAAAGTATGCCATGACCGGGCCTCAGGTCAAAGAAGTTGTCTATGTCGATGGCAACACTGGCATACAAATAAAGTCTATCAAAGGTCTGACATTACTGTAGATCTGAAGGTAGCATTTTAAATGGGTGTTTTTTTTTTTTTATACATAATGTTTTTGAACAGTTTACTTACAGTAATACAGCTTCTAACAAAAGTAGGGTGATATATATTTTACGTTTTCCCTTTAGTTGAGTTCAAAATAAAACGTACACAACAAAATAACAAACACTTGATTTAAAAAAAAAATAGTCGTTTAGATTAGTCGACTAATCGAAAAATTTGTCGAAAGATTAGTCGTTCGAAAATTAGTCGTTAGTGGCAGCACTAGGTACGACGCAACTTGCGACCAAACAACGACACTGTTACACCTGTTTCCAGAAAGCATCGTACCTGTGTCGCAATTCGCTACCTCCGACGTTAGAACCATAGACATAATATACTATAGACCAGGGCTATTCAATTACAAATTAATTTGGGCCACATTTTAAAACCATAGACTTGAGCCGGGCCACACATTTTCAGCGACCAGAAAGCAGGAGGTAATTATTCAAACCAACACAAAATCGTGTAATGTCTAGCAAGCAATGTTTATTATTTGATTGACCTTTCAACTTGGCAACAATGAATAATGTCACTTCAACAAAAAAATAGTTAACCAACCAATTGAGGTAGCCTAGTAGCAATACTTTTTTTTACACTTTTTAACAAACCGAAGAAAAAAATTACCCTGGTATATATCAAAGTGCATAAAAACAGAGCCTACAAGAGGCCTAACATTTGCATTTGAACCTAATGCACTCATTGCAAATCAAACACATTGGCTTTAAGTTTGCAGCGGATGGTAAAATAACGTTGGGTTGAATCGACGGTTTTCATGTAATTTTAGGTTCTGGGGTTGAAAGAGACATTTTATTTTAGGCACAAACTGCAAACACCAACTCAGAACCAGGCTCTGCTCTGAACTATGCGCAGCATTATGGGTCGTTGCCAGGCGACGCGCAGAGCTTTGGGGCTTTCCCAAACTAGCTTCTTGGCCCTCCCTTATTCATTTCGCCTCGCGTTTGCCCATAGCCAGAATACATGAATCCAGTGGAAGTGAGTAGGGCTAGATCGAAGTAACTAGCTTCGGAAAGGGCCCTCGCCTGTCCGTAGGATTTTCAGTGCGTAGCGAAGCCTCTGATCGTGAACGGTGTTTTGCTTTTCTGTCTGGACCATCGGCTGGGCCACTCGGAGGCTGCGTCTGGGCCGCATGCGGCCCGCGGGCCGCTAATTGAATAGGCCTGCTATAGACGCTGCATCGACCGCTACTCCCTACTAGCGCTGACGAGACGTGGAGCCGCCATCTTGGACCGGTCATCCACTCCACTCAGTGTAATCTGTTTGGCCGGTGCGATGAGCTGTCAGCGCACTTAATTAATCATATCTCACTGAATACCGAAGGTCATACATGTAGCTATGATACAGGCCACATTGTTCGAAAATACAAAATACAACCAATAGTACGGTAATGTTAAATCTTACCTGTGAAAAGTAAATCCCCCGAGTATGGTCCGCCGATTTGAGCAGGAACATGCTGCACTGTGCTGTCATCTTGTGTTTTCTGCTGCAACGCAACGAGGAGTATGACAGGTCCGAGATGGCGGTCACATTTCTTGTTTCCAGCAGGCAATGCGGCGTCTATGTATATTATGTCTATGGTTCGAACACCATAGTTCCAACAACGTTGTTGATGATGCAGCGATACATATCATTGGTGGAAGCACTGGCAACGTGTAATACCCCACCCCCGAGTGATTAATGCTGGTATTGTCATTGCCATCAGCCAAAACCTAAACCTATTGCAAGCATATAAAACAGTTAACTTAAGCAGACCAATATGAGTCATTATTTGTGTTAAATATCTGTGTTGGAAAAAATATATAGCCTGGACAAATATCTGGGTATCCCATAGGTTATCAACTGTCTCGTGGCTTAACGTGTCTTTCAAACTGCCTAGGCATGCAATAGGCCAGTGCTACGACCATATCCGTATCCGGTCGGAAAAACGGCAAATACATCCTTCTTCGAAAGGAATGACTTAAGTGCATTGTGTTGCTCAACTTTCAAAGCAAAGCACAAGTCCAACTCCTCCAAAGTTGACGCCAACGCCGATTCAAACAACAGCTCTTCGTTAGCCATAGCCACCTTCCTTGTTGTTCACCGTCACAGGACTGTCGTTATTCTGTTAAGCCCGCCTTAAGACTCTCTAACAAAATAGAGCGCTGTGATTGGATGACGTCCACGGCGTCAGCCAATAGAAATCCCTATGGTTTGATACTAGACGTACAGGCTGAGCAAATTAATTTGCCGCTGCTAGGGTGCGTCTAGATTTCTAGGCTACTACATCGAGAGACCATAGGTACAATACATCAGTCAAAAACAATTGAATCTACGTGTCACACTAGTTCACCTGCAGGTAGCGAGAAGCAAGAGGACAATCTCACATCATAAGAAAATCGAACCTACAACGTTGGGATAATAAGTCATCTGCTTTAGCCACTACACCATTTAACACTGCTGTTGTTAGGGACTGTGAAGATTATAATACTAAAAGCAAGGCAATACTTTAATTAACATAAATAGCAAGAATGAGCCAAGTAGGGGAGCAGTGTCTTAATCAAAATTAAGCGGATAGATCAATCATTGAGTCACGAGATAATTATAAATACATCCACTTCGCAAATTTTGGTTAGGCGGTTGTGATTTTTGGTTAGGCGCTCCGGACACCAACAGGAACTACCAAGGAACGACACAAGTGCGACTGCCTAGGGGCAGTAGTTCAAACGACCAAACTTTGCGTCCTTGTTTGCGATTGAGAGTTCGAACTACCCTTTCTAGAAACACCAAATCCAAGAACGATGGAGCGAACTACCAAGGTTGCGACGCAAGTTAGCAAACGATGCTTTCTAGAAACGACCCCCAGAAGCGCTATGCTTTGCATTGCGTAGGTTGACTGTATAAAGCTCTCCCCACTTTGTTTTAATTTTGTAACTGTAAAATGTTGTTTAATTTAAAAACTTTGATATACCACCTGTATTATGTTACTTTACATGTATTGTTAAGATTTGGGTGCAATTCTAGCAACTTAGAGAACGTTTATTAATGTTTTCATTATGACCACGAGTTCATACACACTGAGTCTATAACGTGACTAGCTGTAAACTCCGCTAGCAACTTTCCATGCATTCAGTGTAGTTTAGCTTAGTGCGCATGGAAAGTGCAATTCAGTCTAGCAGGAAATGAATGTACATTTAGTTTGGCACTATGTTTATGCATTACCTCCGTATGGTCTACGTCTGTGAGTGTTTAGTGAGTCTCAGAATATTAATAAACTGTCGTTCTGTGCACCTGAACATTCCATGTCCCTTGCTAGTAGGGCTGACAGTGATGGTATAGGAATGATGCATGTAATATAGCCCATTCAACTACTTGTTGTTTTGTTTTAACTTTTCCTAAAGGAATAAATGTGATAAGCTAGTTTTGGTCTCAGTCCCTTCACCGTCTGACTAGTTATATATTACTAATATATTAATAAAGCTTAACCAACTTTATTTCTAAGGGTCCCCCATACTGATATTTATATTACTAATATATTAATTAAGCTTAGTGCTGCCACTAACGACTAATTTTCGAACGACTAATCTTTCGACAAATTTTTCGATTAGTCGACTAATCTAAACGACTATTTTTTTTTTAAATCAAGTGTTTGTTATTTTGTTGTGTACGTTTTATTTTGAACTCAACTAAAGGGAAAACGTAAAATATATATCACCCTACTTTTGTTAGAAGCTGTATTACTGTAAGTAAACTGTTCAAAAACATTATGTATTTTAAAAAAAACACCCATTTAAAATGCTACCTTCAGATCTACAGTAATGTCAGACCTTTGATAGACTTTATTTGTATGCCAGTGTTGCCATCGACATAGACAACTTCTTTGACCTGAGGCCCGGTCATGGCATACTTTGGGGTCATAGGGCCCACCTACATGAACCCACCCCCCATCAAATTATCATTATATCACATCACAATAATTATTGTTATGCTATATTGTTATACATGCACTTCAAAGCAGCCAGTGTTTAAAGTGCTAACATTGTTCACAAAAAGTTTGAAAACATGCACATCAGAGGACTGCTTTACTAATGTAAAATATAATTAGAATAGTTCCATTGCTTTTGCATGGTTGCATGATAAATACTTCTCAAAACAACAGCAATTATATGGGTGTCATCGTTTTGGGATGTTTCCCTCATGCAAGCATCATATACTGGTAGGCAAATGGAAAGAATATTTACATATTTAATTATGCCACAAGCTTTTGGCCACGTTATTCAAATTTGACTATACAATACTCTAGGTAGTGTATTATAGTCTGTGCTCTGTTTTTATGGAAGTTGCATAAATCCACATTGTTCTATTAAATGTAGTTTCATAATTAAATAGCTTTCCAATAGGTTGAATTGGAGATTTGCTACCAACGTTATGAAGTGGTTTCAGTTTCTCTCGCGCATTGAATGAACGCTCATACCACCATTTAATTGTATGCCTCTATGTTTGATGACACCAAATTAGCAAGTAATTCATACTGATTGCAGAAAAGTGTGTTTTCTTTTTCTGTCGGTCCGCGGTTCCTTGATCAATTGCGCAGCAAATTATCAGACGAAGCCCCGGGAATAATTTCACCCCGCGGCTCCGGACCAGCAATGTCCACGTACGGCCGGTGCTGGTCCGCGCGGCCCATAGTTTGAGAAACGCTGGACTTTGAAAGGCGACAGGAGTTGAGGACTTTGCAAATGAGCCTAACATCAGCATGTTCAAAACAAGTAGGCTACAGGCACTTTGCGCGTCTTACCACATAGGTTACTTCACTTTATCAGTTGGCTTGAACGCTAAAAAAAATATGCGTCGTGACTTATTGACCATGGGAAATGACGCGCACCTTGATTGTTGATATCACGGGCGGCGGCATGTTCGGTTTAACGTTTTTTTGTATGAATGAATTACAGTAATGACACGCCGTTGCGTTGTCAACGTGAGACACTTCACTTCATTTATTTCAATTTCCACAATAGGCTACTATATTAGTCAGAGTCTGGACTAGCGTAACCTACTAGCTTAGCTCCCCCCACTTAGCTCTGCCTAATAATTAATTGCGCTGAAAGCAGGCAGGCACGCAGCTTTGCTCCTGGCGTTAACACTTGCGTGCATAGTGGGGTTTAAAACATGCCAAAGTCTTAGTAGCCTGTTTAACATCCAAAGACAGTCATTGTACTTTTCAAGAGTTAATAACATAGAGTTAATATAACATTACAGCCGTGTGAGACCAAAAATAAATAGGCGGTCAATAGTAAACCGACTCTTCGACTAAAAAAATTGCCGTCGACTAATTTTCATGGTCGATTAGGTCGACTAAGTCGACTAATCGCGGCAGCACTAGTCGTACCATGGTGGTTGAGCAACGTCGTTGCTAACTTTTCTAGAAACGACCCCCATCGGCTATGGCAACAAAACAAAACGCAGCAGAGCTGCAGTATAGCGTTTCTCCAAAGGGGGCTCCAAAACACCAATCTCAATAAAGCTGCTTAATTACGGCGAAAATCACATACAAACACTAAACTACATTTCTAACTCTGTTACACCCCCCTCCCCTGAATTTCACCAAATTCAAGCAGCAACCAAATAGTACTTCCAAAGGCAAAGAGTACACTACTTTCAAACACTAGACAGAGAGTCACCAATTACAGGACAGCCAACCACAGAGGTATTCAATAAGGATGAAGTGGAAGAAGAGGAGCGCAAACTCTCACACAACCAACCACTGGCAGTAGGGTGCCTTATACACCCCACAAGACCATAAAGCCATAAACCATAAATTCCATAAATTATCCACAAAGCTAATCAGAAAAGCTAGATAAATAATAATATGTCATTAACTTTTCTATTAACATATAGTTTGTAAATAAACATTTAACATTTAAATGATGTAAGAAATAACTGTTAATTAGTGCCAAAAATACATTTAGTTAACTATTAACACATACTAATACAATATTAGTTAATAGATTTACTAAAACATTAACATACAGATTTTATGCAAACAACAAATATTTAATTGATGATGAAAAAACTATTAACTTGTGCCAAATAGATATGTTAGTAACAATTAACAAATATTAACAAAGGGTTAGGTAATTACTAGTTTGCTATTTATTATGGCACCTTATTATGGAGTGTTACAGAAAACAAACCATTTTGTGGAATGATGCATCATATGACATTTGCAACGGTGTGACTCAAAAACAGTCTCTGGTGGCCTTTAAGTGACATCACACTATGTCTGCCACTCGTTGCTTGTCGCTGGTTATGCTTTGCGTGTGTGGCATTCTAAGACGTTCTTTAATTCGGGACCATTATCGCTCGTTTCAATTTAGGATCTTCCAGTTGGAATTTTCGTTTGCTTATTCAAAGTCTAAAGACAATCCAAAGTAGCCTGGGCTATTCATATAAGTGACATCACACTCTGTCTGCCACTCGTTGCTTGTTGCTGGTTATGCTTTGCATTCTGAGACGTTCTTTAATTCGGGACCATTATCGCTCGTTTCAATTTTGGACCTTGCAGTTGGAATTGTCATTTGCTTATTCAAAGTCTAAAGACAGCCCAAAGTAGCCTGGGCTATTCGAAGTGTCCGTTTATTGCACATCATTTTTTACGTAATTTTGAAGAGCCACTGCATAGCCTACCTGTGTTGCCGTGTTGTTGCAAAATCTGCAGAGTCATTTTATGCAAGCAAACTGCATACAGGGGGTCTTTATTGTTGAGGTCAGACATACACATCTTGCACTCGCTTAATTTTTACCCGTGTAACCTACACTGATCCAGTTCTGCCAAAGCCCTGCTTCTATCCGCACTGGTAACTTACAGTATAGTGCTGGAGGGGGAGTGGCTAGCGTCGAAAGCCAATGTGAGCTTATTTTACCAATATATTTAAAGGTATCTTTTGCATTTCTTCAAACAATGTCAAATTTGGCACTGCACTTACTCATGCCCGTAGCAAGACACCTGCCAAGTTTGAAATCAGTCTAACAAACGGTCAGTGAGATATGCGTGCCACAGACACACAGACATACACACAGACGCTTCTTGCTTTATAGATAGATGCCTTTATAAATACAGAAGTTAAGCAGAAGAAGTTACATTAAAGTTACCTTTTAATGAAATACTTCAATTCAGTTTGCTTTATTGTTCTTGAATAAATATTGTGCCAAAAGGCTGCTTTATCTTGCTCAGGGTCAGGGTTTTAGTTCAATCACACATTACAAAAAAGGAGTTCATAGTGTGATATAGTTTTTCTGCTTTGTACACGGATTCAAGGACATAAGTGAAATTGATCATTTTTATTGCACAACACCACAGTAGCGTGCAATGGCAAACCAAGCCAGTGAAATGTTTATAGTGTGCAGGTAAATCAGTACAGTATCATATATGGTTTTGATGATGGTAACATGGCCATGTGTACTTCAGAAATATATTGCATTATTTATGGAATGAATATCTGTGGTACTTATCGATTCAAGGAATGTACGTCTTGCTTTGTGTTATTTTCAGGAAGTAATGATATGTTCCTAAATGGTATATATTAATAGGGTCTAACGTGGCATTGTTTGGCTCAGCACCTAGATATTTTAGACCATAGTAAGTGCTTGGTAGGATAAACAAAGTCTTTATATGTCTGTCAGATAGCCCCATGCATCTTTCCAAGTGTAAGGGTGAACCAGAGAGTGTATAGTTTGTGTGTGCAGGAGACTCCCTGCTCCTATCAGATGGTGATGACCCTCCCTTGAGCTCACCAGGATATGCCTCACAGCAACATATTGATACTCACCCCTGCCATGCTCTTAGTGAGTATAGGGTGTCAGTGGGCTCCAAGGTTGGCGCCAAGCTCTGTCTTCAGCGCACCACAAACCAGAATTAATTGCAAATCAATCGAACAAAGTACAACTGATCAGTAAACCAATTAGTAATTTTAGCTGCTCGCCTTGGGTTTGTTTTCCTGCAGTTTTTTTGCACCGCCGAAGGAAAAATAGGTTGAGTTGTGTGTTTAGTCTTTCTTCATTTGCCCTTAGGCTTCAAATATGTTTAAATCTCAATGTAAACGGATTACAGAAATGTGTTGAAAGTTTGAGTGTTTTGCTTTTAACACAAGGGCATGTAAATAAGGGGTAATTACATAGATTCTGTCATGATGCTACCTGACAGCATAAATGCTTTAAGAGTCAAACTGAATATATGACTGAACAGACATTTGACATACTGACATGGGCAACGTTCCTGGAAAGAGACAATTTTTATGTCAATTATCCTCATTGATAAATATTTCTAAAAGCATATACCTCCTCTTAGACGTCCTCTTAGAATCCTCTTAGACGTCCATTATATCTGCATTAGAATGGAGGTCTCGTCTGATGACATTATCTTTTTCTGATTGATGTCTATGACTAAATGGCATAACAATTAGTCAGACTTGCCATTCAAAAATAAAGCTTATACAGTATATTGTGAATGCAAACTTGATACTACACTTGGACAGAACGGCAACCTCCTGGTTACAATACTTACTGCAGTGGTGAGTTACATATGCCATACCGATTCTCCATTCATAAAGAGGGCAGCAACAAGGTCCAAGTGCCCAATGACCAAGTACAACGTGCTGCGTAGTGCGTACATATTCAACTCCCTGAATTAAACATAGCAAGTAACTCTCTCAGAGGGTCTGCGTGCATGACATTTATATTAAGCAAAGACCAGAGGATCTCACAAGATTCCACAAAGCTGCAATTTTCACATCAAATATAAGTCAAATAAATATAGACAAATATTAAATAAACATTAAAAGACAAAAGAAACATTTATCATGTAATGTTATAACAAATTCATTTGCCATTCAATGAAGGTTTTAAATATTTAATTTAAAAACGTGTGATTGTTTTTAATCAATGTTGTTTATATATTTAATTTGGCTGATTTTGAAGAAACATATTTAACAGACAGAAACAATAACATCTTCCAACATTAACATTCTTCATGTGGAATCAGAGCCCATGTGAGAGGGCTCTTTTAGAAATAACACACACATTATTATCTCCGTCTTATTTGGTGAGGAAACGCAGCACAGCCGAGTGGCTGAGTGAGCTGCCTGACCCAGCTAATACAGCAATGCACCATCTTGAGGCATAAGATCTTTTAATGTATTCTCTGTCTGTGTCTGAAAGGGGGGAAAGAGGGAGCTGAATGGATCCATTAATTTAATTGAAGCAAGCTCTGACACGAGATAAAACATCTTCAGCCCACATCTCTCCAGGCTGCAGGGGCTTTATAGTAAACAACCACTGATCCATAAACAAAAACCACAGGCAGAAGACATGCACTATAGAGACTTCAAGGCCACAAAAATATGACACAGGCAGCAGAGAATGGAAAATGAAGAGCACCCCTCTCCTTTCTCTCCCTGCCTCTGCATAAGTATTCAACCTGTATGGTGCTTTGTTGTGCCGCAGCAGCACTGGGATTTTGATGTTGGTAATTCTGCATCCAGACTTCAGGCTGCTGGTACTGTGGCCGCGTGAGTGACGAGGGCAACAGACAAAAATAACCAGCACTCTCTCATACCTCCCCACAACCTATCCCACCCCTCTCTTCACACTGAAAGATAGTGGAGCATTTTTTTTTCCTTTTTTGGGTGGGGGGAGTATTTTTTTCTTTTGAAAAGGAAAGAAAAGAGTTGAGTTGTGAGGGAAGCAAGGTTTGTTTTCTTCCATCACATTCAAACTCATGAAACTTCCGTTGCTGTGCAGACGTACAGTATATCTGTATTTCAGTGGCACCTTGCAGTCTAATATGCAGCTTTGTTGAATGAGCATTACAACGTTTTCCAATGTAATTGATGTACAATTTTCTATCTTAAAGGTAACACATACATACATATTTCATGTGGATTCCTACTGCTGGTGCCCAGATTCTTTTGTAGTTACTTACAAATGCATTTCTTTCAATATGAGCTTTTCAAAGCGACTACAAGCACAAAACCATCTAAAGTCTGTTGAACCTGAACAGGGATGCACCTGTTCTCTGAGAGGGGAGTGTATATCACAAACAATGCAGTGAAAAGATGAGCCGCAGCTGTGGCCTGACGCTTGAGTTTGACACAAGACCAGAATGTGAAGGTCACAGGTTTTGTCCATCATGTTCTATTTTGCTTTTAAGAGACAGAGAGAGAGAGAGAGAGAGATAGAGGAAGAGAGAGAGAGAGAGAGTAAGATTGGGAGAGATTCAGTGGGATGGAATGAATGTGAGAAAATGGAGGAGTAGGGTCTTCATACAGTACCCTGTGGTAGCGCATTCTCAGGTTTATCAGAGATTGAGTTTCTCTGTAAGTGCTGCTCTAAGGAGAAATTTAGTTTTTTTTGTGAACAGAGCACTGCTAACCTTTGTGATAGCAGAGAAAGGGATGGAGAAATCTGAGATACTCTGCGTTCAGGCAGGGCTGTTGAATGGAAAAGGCTGCTAATTCCATTGTCCTGCAGTTTAACAGACAGAGTTTATCTTATTGTAAACAACCCTTGACCATTGAGATGAACCTAATTATGCAGACTATATTCTGAATAACAACGTATGTTTGTGACTGAGACGTTGTTCAGTCAGTTATCTCGGGACTGTGGCGTTGGCTGGTGTAGCCTCAATGGCATTAGGCATCCCACCTTGTATAGCTTGGAAATGGCTGTTCTAGACATTTCCATTGTTCCCGGGGCAACTCAGGGTTCAGTGCCTTTCTCAAGGGCGCAAGGGTGGAAGCCGGGTATTGAACCCACAACTTTCAGACTACTGCATGCTATCCCAGGCGCCTTAGCCACTATGCTACCACCGTCCCCAGACTGTACATTGTGAGATGCCTGCAGCCATGGCTATTCTGTGTTTTTAATTGACAGTGTTGACTGTCAACCTTGCTGTAAAGTACGTAGGACATTTGAGGACTTGTTTACCTGTCAACATCAGCAAAACCTCATCCACATGCCACATCCCCCCAACACTACACAGGCTGCCTTATGTTGCAGGAAGAAAAGTGTGTTAGGGCTATGCCAAGAAATCAGGCCAAATAGCGAAAGATAAAACATCCACAGACAAACATTAGACAAGCTCAAACTCGGGAAATTATCCTTTGGAAGCAAATGATCCTTAATTCTCAGGAAGGTGAGCAAAAAGCATGAAGGTGAGCAACATGAAGGAGTCATCACACTGGACGTAGCTTGCATACGCCAATACATGACATCCCAGATTTTGCTCTTGACTCTGATACCATTCTGTCTTTAGTAGTGTACAGATTATTGTTTTGTCTGTATTTGTTTCATCCATGGATGCTTTCCCTGATATAATGTTGTCAAAGGTGCTAAGGTGTGCTAATATTAGCTTAATACATAAGCAGCTAACTCAACATTTAAAGCACTGGGCAAAGTGTATAGCTACAGTAGCTTCCTAGCTGCCATTTCTCTCTCATTTAATGTTCTTGCAATGGTTAGATTGCAAAAGTCTACCACTGTTAATTTCAGCCTAGCATTAATCCTCTTGCCAGCAAGCTAGTTAAACACAAAAGTAGCATAGGTAAATTACATTCCTATAGTAATTGATCAGAACCAGATATTTGACCAGACTAGCAACAGAGAATCAAGACCAGGGGTAGGCAAACTTTTTGGCTCAAGGGCCACATTGGGTTTTGAAAATTGGCCGGCGGGCCTGATAACCAAATGAAATGCTCGGCGGGCTGGATGAAAGTGCTTGGCGGGCCGCGGGCTGCAGTTTGCCCACCCCTGATCTAGACCTTGAAACTGAACTATAGGCCTAAATATGACTTCATATATTGCTAAATAGAAGAAGTCTCCTCTCCTGTGTGCTGCAGGACATATTATTAGCATTTCCTAGTATAGCCACAAAATATCCGATTTCCGCAACAATTCTATGCATTTTTTATACGGTAATCATTTTAGTCTAAGCAAATCCTTGAATGTATCCCCTGGACCAATTTGTAACACAATACTGTGCCCAGTAATTGCTTCATTCTCGACTAGTCGGCGACATCTCAGAAATGATACAGAGGAGCCCCAAAAAAAGCCCTTTTAAAAGTGTAATGATATTGCATAGAGATCATTTTGCCCCCCCCCCCCAGACCTAGATTGTCTAAAAGTAACTGTAGAATATAGCGGTCAATCAATAATGAAATTACCCATTTTACCTTCCCATTCTTATCTTACAGCATCGGCATCACTGTTTTGGACTCAACCTGCAGAATGGATGGCTGTCGTGTGTGGATATGGGATGGCATTGACCAGATGCTGTGTTAGTGGTGAATGCTGAGTAGTTCATATGTCCCCACTAAGTGATCTGAGAAAAAAAAAAGAAGATATCAGCCTTATACCGTGACACACATTATCAGACAAACAGTTGGTCTCACATTCAGTTTCCTTGTTTCTTTCTCTTTCTGTTGCTTTTTCTTTGTTCTTCCCTTCCCTGTTCTCCTTTTTTCTTCCTTTCTCTTTCTAAAATATCTACTTTAGCCTCTGCAATCTCTAATTACTATTGTGCCACAGTTAGACCACACTCATGTCATTTCACTTTTAGCCCATGTGCTCTCCAATGCTGCTCTCCAAGGCTGCTCTATACCTAGTGACCAAAGAAGAAGAAAACATCTCCTCTCAAGGTCATGAGCACAAAATAAACAGGAGTGAAGTTACAGCACAAAACTCACCCCTGTTTTACTCCAAAGTACACAATATACAAAAGACATTTTACAGTCACTGTTGATCAAATGAACTACACTCAATTATTGTTATTAAATATAACAATGTCTTATTGTGCCTAATGTGAGAGGATTCTGTTCATCGGAATGTTGGCATACCAGCTTGTGTGACTTGTAGATATGTCATTATCAGTCTACCGAACTGGTTTTGTTAACTTGTATATAAGGGGATATTATCCTCACTCCTGCTGCACAAATAATGGAAATTTATATCCTCTGAATTGCTTTTGAAGTCAGCGTGATTACACTATTTATAAAGCATATATCTCTTCGATAACATTGAAGCAGTTATCAGGAAAACAAACATTGTTCTCTGAAAAGTGGCGATAAAATGCGTCAGTATAATTTGCTGGCTTGCATGCTAAACAAGCCGGCTCACATCTTATCAGAGCTACCACAGTCACATGTGAATGTGTGATCCTTGTACAAATGAGAGTTCAGTTTGTTTTCCCAGGGCCTTTGCCATACCTACCTGTGTTTAATAAGGAAATAGTCAACCTTTCCCACACATAGCTGAACATAGAGACATTCACTTTTTGAATCAAACTATAAACAATTCATGACTTTAGAACTGTGTGGTTAGAATGATGTTGATAGTGACATTGTAACAGATTGGTTTTTACTCTAATAAAATATGCCCCCATCCCTCATCGATCTGTACCCTTCACCTTTATTCTTTCATCTGACATCAGGCAAATGTAATATTACTCAAGGATGTCTTTTTTCTTTTTAAATCCCAGTTCAGATGTCAGATTTCTATCTAACTCTTGCAACAAACCCTTTGATTAAATCTCATCTGGTGTTCCAGTCACCTGTCTCGCCTGCCAAAGTGGGCTAATCGGAGATCGGCTTTCAAACGAACGGCGCGATAGATGATAAAACTTAATTTTGTAAACACCCTCATCCAGTACCTGTTCTGATTGTGCCTAATCTGATTAGTCCCTGTTGTTGCCCACACCTTGCTGGCGTGTCCTCTGAAGAGAGATCGGGTGAGGCCCCCATCGGCCCCCATTGTGGGGAAGGACCGACAGAGATGTAACAATCGGACGCAGCCTTGATGTCTCATTGAACACCTGCACCACAGATATGAGATCGAGAAATGAGGAAATGTGGCAACTCCAGGTGAATGAACAGAGGTTACGGATGGAATGAGAACAAAAGGAATGTGTGTGTGTGTGTGTGTGTGTGTGTGTGTGTGTGTTTGTAGAAGAGAGAGAGAGAGAGAAAGAGAGAGCGGGCGAGAAAAACAGGGATAGAAAAGAGAAAAAGAAGAAAGGCAGCCGCTCACCCTGGAGTTGTGTGCATGTGGGTGTACTTGCTGGCAAGAACAGCCCACTTCTTTCTGATATCGGCAAGGAAGGTGTTTGTCCGGCTCTGAACTCACGCGCATTTTAACAACGTCAATCAGCGTACCCACACTGCCAAGGGGAGATCACAAGCATATCAAATATCTATCTGTTCAAATCTACTCTTACTGCCATATCTTTTCATCCACACAAGCACTGTTTACATTCTTTTGTGACAAGTGTGTGTATGTGTGTGTGTGTGTGTGTGTGTGTGTGTGTGTGTTTGCGTTCATGCGTATATGTGTGTGTAGCTTACGTGTGTGCTCTGTGTGTGATTCATACTGTACCCTATAACTACTGTAAGGCAGGGCCATCATGCCCATTGAAGCAGAGGGGGCATGTACCGAAGAACTCAATAAAATAGAGAATTTGTGGCTGGACTTGAAAAGGGTTGTTCACATCTAATCCCTGTGTAACTTGACAGACAAGCAGTTTTGCAAAATAAATTAAAATAAAATTGAAAGTAAAATTGCAATATCCAGATGTGCAAGCCTATTATTAAGACCTATCCATGCAGACTCCGTGCTGTAATTGTGGCCAAAGGCGCATCTACTAAATATTGACCTGAAGGGGGTGAATATCTATTAAATCACTTATTTTACATTATATATTTTTTAATGAATTAACATTACTTTGTAGAAATCTGTTTTCACTTTGACATTAAAAGAGCTTTCTCTTGTAAATCCTTGTAAAAAATCCAAGCAGCTAAGCCAAAAAGTAGGCATATTTATTTATCAAGTTTACAGGCTAGATTCCTTGCAATATGAATGGCTGTAAATAAATAATAATTAGGTAATAACTTGTTGTGTAGATCATAACCACAGCTTTTTGTATATTATGGCAGTGAGCTTGTTTTTGGCTTGGTTTTGCTGGTTTTACCGTTTGATATCTTCAGTTCAAGATGCAGAGGGAAATATCCAATCAGGATTATGTAACAATTAACTGAACTATGTGTATTCCATGGCTAGCTAGCCATTCTGTCTAGCTCATAAGCCTTAGTAGGTGATGTATTTTGGTGGAAACTAAACATATAGTTAAACCAGACATATAGTTAAACAAAACATATATAGTTAAAGGATAATTCTGGTATTTAGCACTTTGAGCCCCTTTTCTGGTTTGTTTTGGATGAACTAGAGTGGTGGACACAGAAATGTTGACGATGGGTCCTCCTGTCTCGACCGGAATTATTCTTTAAACCAGACATATATTACCCTGGAAATCCAGAGTTCTCGCTAGAGCACAATTGAATTGTCTCTGCGAGACACTCTGGCAATGAGCAATGATGCACGTTACTTTTACCCCTTGCATCCCGTGGAACCAATCAAATCGCTAATCGTATCTGATATAGGTGGGCCAGAGGCGAGCTAATCTGATGACGACGTCGTCGTAGTGTTATCCAATTGCGTCAAAGTCCGGAATCATTCAGAGTAAACATTGGTCTAGTGCTTGGTGCCGCCCCTCGAGTTAGCCCATTACATTGTTCGTGGCCAGACCCTTAATCTTTCTAGATCAGGGGTTTTCAACCAGTGGTCCGCGGCCCACTTGTGGTCCGTGAGGACATTGCTGGTGGTCCCTGACCATGGATTCAGTGATGTAGTTTCAATGTGGGAATCAGTATTTTTATTCAGTGGTGGTCCTGGGGTTACGTAATTAGTCAGAATGGTGGTCCCTGGTTCACAATCAGTTGAAAACCCCTGTTCTAGATTACTTTTCCAGGCTAGACATATATAGTAAACCAGACATATCCCAACTTGATTCAGCACTCCATACTCACCTTAATTCCTCCCACCCCCACGCTTGTCGTGCCACCCCTGAATGTTTGCTTGCATGACGCCCATGCTGTAAGATAACATTCATTCCCCTGATATGCTGTGGAAATAACATATCTATGTAGGCAAATGAATGTAGAAATCAAGATGTTGAAACACAAGTTTAAAGGAAATGTGATGTATATTTGATGGGAGTGACCATGACTGATGCTTTATTAGACCATTGTTGAATAAAGTACAGTGTCTGTCTTCCTTAGCTATCAAAATTAATATCAATTTGCTCAAATGTAATCCATGATTTTTACAGTATGTGTATAAGTAAGGCAACACAAAGACCTTGAACATGTGTACATATTGTTTTGGTGCTGTATCTATCTTTCACATGAAGGTCTCTGCAATCATATGATATGTCTGCTGTCATTGACCAAGCTGGTATAGCTGGCAAATGCAGTATTAACATGTTTCCAGTTAGTGTATCGCCTGGACATCCATACAGCTTTTGCTATTCCTTTGTCTTTCCCTCTCTTTTTTAGCATCCTTCTATTTTTCTTCCATTTTTCCCCAGAACAAAAGGACTTGGGGATGCTGAGCACAGCTTCCGTGATTGAGAAGCAATGAAAAAGTCAAAGACTTTATGTCAGACTGTCTGACTTATTTAATCACCATGAGTGCTGGGGAAGACAGACTTTGATTAAGACCAGCTTGCCGATCAATAAAGTCCTTGAACTTGCATAAGTCACTGCTGGCCAGCCGTAATACTACTGATAGCCAATGTTTTATTCAGGGTGGGGCTGAGAGCATGTGACCCCTCAGTGGCTCACCACACACCTGAGTGATTTCCTCACTGATAAATAGAAATGTCTGACCCCTTTTTTAGGGGTGAGGAAAAGTCTTAAAATTTGTATAAAAAAAGCTGAGTCTGCAGCCGTGGTGTCAGTGCTGGCCAAACACACACACACACACACTCGCACACGCACACACACACACACACACACACACACACACACACACACACACACACACACACACACACAAGCACAACAACTAAAAAACACCCCTTTGATAAGCACACAATCACAGACACTCAAAAAGACAAACACACACACACACACACACAGAGAGACAAAAAACTCATTCACTCATAAACACTCACTCACAATAAACCCCAGCGAAGGGGGGCAAACACAAACACATTCCTCCTCTGCACTATAAACCACAGAGACACAATGTGTTAATCCATCACTGGGCTCCACTCTATGAGTACGGGGGGTAAAAAAAATAGAAAAGAAAAAATCATCTTTCATGATCAGACTGCAGGGGTTCACTGACTATTATTCTAACCTCCAGACCTATCCCATCATGCAGCAGAGTGGTCATATTGTGTAGAAGTGGACAGGTCGGGGTGGGGGTGGGCTGTGTGTGTCTCTATGGGGGGGGGGGGGGGGGGCAGGGTTTCTCAGGGTCAAGTGGCACTGTTTCAAAACGCCAACAGGTCGCCCTGGTGCTGCGTCTTGAAACAAGAAATTGCTTTCATTGATTAAACGCAGATTGAATGAGCCATGCACACGCACGCACACACACACACACACACACACACACGCAGACACACACACACACACACACACAAAAATGACATCCCCTGCCCCAGTCAGTTCTCTCCATCATTGTTTAACGCAAAGCTGACAGCTTCAATCTGCTTAGTCCCAAGGAAGGCTACGCGTGTCACTCACAGGCCAACAACAAGGGCCGAGCCCTGCTGAGAGGAGCCCGGGGTCAGGAGAAAGGAAAGAAAAAAAAGAAGAAAAGGAGAAAAAAAGGTGCAGTTCATCAATTCCCAGCCTGCAGCCTAGCCCTTTTCTAATCATAGGAGAGAGAGAGAGAGAGAGAGAAAGAGAGAGAGAGAAAGAGAGAAAGAGAAAGAGATTTTTCCTATAGCTGAAGCAGGCCAAAGCCAAGGGTATAATCATGCCAAGTGTCCCACAGGCAGTTCTCCATTGTTGCCCTCTCAGACATGGCAGTATCCATATTGTCGACATGACCCAGCAGATGTGGGGGTGTTTGAGAGAGAGAGAGGGGGGGGGGGGGGGAGTCCTCTGTGCCTTTCATCCTCACTGAAAGGACCTCATCGGTGGATGGGATAAAGCGGCTTGATTGGGCCAAGCCGGCTCAGCCAGGACTCGCCTCTCTCGCTGGGTCACTGCGCAGGAGAGTGAGGGGTGCTAGGCCGATGTAGGTCAAGCACACGCCTGGAACACTGGGAGAAGGGACAGGGACACTGGGACAAGGCAGATTGTGAAATTGAGCTGAAATAAAAAGTCATATGAAAGAAGAGGATGTGTGTGGAAATGTACCGG